>NW_021604732.1:3612400-3660732 GCF_004785775.1 Grammomys surdaster
CTCTCTCTCTCTCTCTCTCTCTCTCTCTCTCTCTCTCTCTCTCTCTCTCTCTCTCCCTCTCTCGCTCGCTCGCTCTCTCTCTCTCTCTCTCTCTCTCTCTCTCTCTCTCTCTCTCTCTCTCACACACACACACACACACACACACATGCTCGTGCACACACATACACTAACACACACATACATGCACGCATGCATACACACACACACGCACACACGCACGCACGCACGCACTCACACACGCACACGCTCAGAGAAGAATAGAAGGAATATCATAGAGCTTGCTGTGTTTTCAGCATGAGCAGTTTCTCTAGTGGGTGGCTGTCAGCGTGCATGGCATCCAGGCACTGGTGTGCGAGAGGCAGGTGAGAGCACTGTGGGGCTCCACACAGAGCAGAAACTGGACTGTAAGAAAGGGTGAGGGGGGTGGAGCTTTGGATGAACCTGGAGACCGACAGCTGCTCTCTCAAGACTCTGGGCTGCCTCGCTCCTCAAATATTTATGAATAATTTCCTTCGGCATGTTTCCGACTGCTCAGGATATTAGTTTTTGCTGCTCTCCTTACTCATGGTCCATCTGAGGTCTTCTGGCCTGACCCTCTTGTGAAGTCATGCTGCCGGCCAGGCGCCACCGTGTCAGGCCATTGCCATGGCGTCAGTACTCCAGGCCACAACATGGGCTTTGCCACTGCAGCTGGAGGAGGGCTGGGCAGGATTGAGAGGAAGCTCCTTCCAGCCCAGTTTCCTCATATATAGCACATAGAGTCTAAGGGAGAGAGCACTTGGTCCATGCCTAAGAAGATGAATGTTTTCAAACACCACATGGGGGTGATTGTGTCCTGTGGTAGCCACTGTCTAGAGGGGATTATAATGCGTGTGTGACACAGATAGACACATTTTAAATTTTTCAGGCATCAATATTATTGCCGGTATCTCCACAAGTCCCCTCCCTCTGACTTATTCCCAATGACTCCTTCTGAACTCTTCTCTCCCCCACCTAGCCAGCTCCCCTAAATGGCCCTCATCAATCATGCCATTGCTGTACAGTTGGCTTTGCACAGAGCACAAATGAGGACGAGTGGAAGACCCCCAAGCTCATTTTTCATGCCCATCTCCAACAGGAACTGATCCTAGGTCTCCAGGGGTGAGTGTGCAGTACACAAATTCACTGTCCCTTTTGCCCTCCCAGATGGAAACCCTTTGAGAGTCTTCATTATTTTTTTTAGCAGTCTGGTATAAAGTACATCCATGCCCAAGACACATTGCCTGATGTAAGAATCCTTGACTGCATTCTCTTAGCAGTCCCTGCTGTTTGCGGAACATTGTCTTGGCATGCTTGTTAAACCTCAATAAATATGTTTTAAATAACTGTAAGGTCTTTAACATATAATAACTGTCTGATTAAGTCTACATTACATTCTTGCACGTGGCACTTAATTTGAAGTGTGACCAGTGTTTGGTAGGCACTGAGAAGACATCTTTGGGAGAGAAGAGGATGTTTAAGGTTCATGTATGTGATGATGTAATTAAACTACATTCTTTTAGATTCATGGACAGGTAATCCAAGTAGAAGTAGCTTGCAGCAGAGTGGAAATAAAACACAGAACTCGAAGTTGAAGTTAAGGTAAGGCAAGGATGGAGACTAATGTTTAACATATTTGCACTCTCTTCAACTGCTCAGCGTGAAGGGTTCAGACAAGGGCTTATTCTGCACAAGATAATGAAGACTAAAAGTTGGGCTATAATGCACCTATTTCCTTTATGGGTAATGTCTGCCCTTCCAGTTCAGTTTTGCCCATTAGTTACTAAGATATATATACATGAAAACAATTATATGTCCTCTCATGCTCTAATAGTTAATACTTTGATAATCTTTCCTGTAGAAGTTGCATGGGCAGAAAGAACTGGTGGAGATCAGGTGCTATTTATAGTCTTCGAAGATAGACATTGTTTAAACAATGCCCATCAAGGGGTGTGATTTTGCTCCCCACCTCAGATATTTGGCAATATTTAGATGTATTTTTACATCATCCAAAGTTCTCTTGAGCATCAAAAAGCAGAAAAGACTGTATGCAAGTCTCATCTGGGCACTATTTACTCTATGGGGCTGGGAAACGTTGGGGACAGAAGGATATAGTGACAGCTATGTCAAAGGATGAATGTGATTGAAGACATGCTAGAAAAATCAAAAAAGGATGGACTTATGTGATGATAAGCTCTAAGAAGGAAGTAGCACTTGTCCTGATATGGGTACCACTAATCCTTGATAAATATTAATCCGAGGCGGTGTCTTTAGTCTAGGCGACTGTGGTTTTTATACATTAGCTCTGTCTTCATTTGGAAACTTGCTAGAAATGCTGAGCTTCTTAGCTTCCACTTCAGATCTCTAGGACCAGAAATTAGGGAGGCAAAGCCTAGCAGGATAACTTTTACACACCCTTAAAGTTTGGATGCGCCAAGTTCTTGAATGCCATTGCTTCTAAAGCAGGCTTGTCACCTTCAACAATGCTGACATTGTCTACGTTGTAGCTTATTCAGAAATATCTCTCATCTCTACTGACAAGATGCTAGGACCATGCCCCCTCCAACCCAGTTATAGAAGTAAAAGTACATCTAAATATTGCCAAATATCTGAGGTGGGGAGTCAAATCACACCCCTTGATGGGCAGTAAGAAAGAACAGCCATGCAAAGTTACAAGGGTAAGAATCAAGAGTGTGTTGGAGAAATGAGTACTGGAGCATTGATGAACATTCTAAGTCAAGTAGAGGAGTGTTAGAAAACAAGCTGGAAGGGAAAGCCAAGGCCGTGATTCAGGAGTCATTGAATGGAGTCATGGTGTGTTTAGACTGAATTCAGAGGGCAACAGGGAATTGCTGGAGGTTTGAGATAGAGGATGATCTAACTACATATAAACTTTGAATTGTATTAGACTAGAGTAGTAACTTTTGAGCCATTATGAGAAATATGTGTATAATATTTTATAATATGCATTCATGTATACATGTAACAAAACTTCTATACTTATTTAGAGTATGTGTGTGTTGTGTAGGTATGCATGTATGTTTTTGTGTGTGCACACATGTGGAGACTAGAAGAGGATCCTGGGTATCCTTTTCTAGTGCTTTTAAACTTTCTGCCTTGAAACAGGATCTCTTTCTGAACCTGGAACTTACACAGTAAGCACCAGGCATCATCCTTCTGTCTGTGAGCCCTCAGTACTGAGGATAACATCATATCTGACCTTTATGTGGGTACTGTGAAATCATGTCTCTATGCTTATATAATAAGCATGGTTACTCACTGAGCCACCCCCGTAACTCCCTAAAAAATCATATCAAACAAAGTTTTGTATTGTTTTGTAGTTTAAAACATGGGTGACAATATACCAGGTGATTTCTGATACATAAGCATGGTCCAGAGCTTAGAAAACACTATATTAGCAATCAGAGTCATTGAAACTGAGTAGGATAGAGAGGCCAGGAAAGGAATGATTCAATAGCCCATGGGAACTTCAAAATAAAAAAAAAACAAAACAGGAAGGAACTATTAGGAAGAAGAGGAAGTCTGAAGAAATGCCACCTACAGCCCACTAATAAATAGATGCCTTAATAACAGGTTCTGCAAAGGCTATTTCTCTGTCTTTGTAAACTTGGGCAGAGAGATAGATGGCAATAGTTCTACTCTAAATGACCCCTGAAATTTGAGCTGCTTAGCATGGTGGAGACATTCTGTAAAGCAGAGAAGGTAGGCTGTGGTGTGGGTGAGGACTGGGGTTGGTGTTGTGCATTTATGAGTCATGCCCAGGCAAGGCCTGGAAGATGAGGTCACCAGAAGAGGGGGAATGTGGTTTCTGAGACTAATAGCCTCCCCTTGTATATTGATATGTATCTGAGCAGCAATACTCATTTCTAGTGTAATAAAGACCCACTCAGCAGATGGTATCACGTCATAAATAAGTGAAAGCAAGCCCAAGACGTGATCTTTGCCCTTGGAGAAGCTGTAATTTATTTAAGTCCTGTAGTTTGATATGAATCTCATTGCCACATGCATCGAGCATCAACTATTGGCCATACACTATTTTAGGTGCTCAGAATGAAAAGCAGTGAGCAAGATAAATATCCTTGCCAGCATGGAGCTTACTCTCTAGTTATAGGAGGATAAGCACCAATTAAAATAAAAAGTAAACACAGTCTATATTGTTGGATGGTAGTAAATGATTTGCATACAGCTTTGAAGGAAGGGGACACCAGATGAAGGAATTGCAACTTTGTAAAGAACAGTTGGTGGCACTACAGACCAATGCCTGTTTTCTGTGTATGTTATGCAAGCACTCTATCCCACAACTGCTCCCTCAGCCAAAACTGCAGCTATAAATTGGCATTTAATCCTCTAGGGTTCCTGCTTTATTGAGATGACTGGCACGATCTGAGATAGAAACATCAAGGGATTAATCCTTGTGATACCAAGGCAGAGCATGACAGAAGCTCCCGTGTTCATTGGAATTCTGTCACTCCAAGAACAGTACCCGAAGAAGCAACTAATGAAATGAAGACTGGGTTTTGGCTCCTGGTTCCAGAGGTTTGCATTTATGATGAGTTTGTCCCACTACAACAGTTCTGTGGGTAGGCAGAACATCATGGCATCAGGAGGGCATGGCAAAGAGAAGCTACTCACTTCCTGGCAACCAGGATACAGAGATGAATAACAAAAAGAGTCCCAGAATAAGGAATCGCAGCTTTCCTGAGCTGTATCTTTCCCAGTGACCCATCATTTTATGGTGATCTTATCAAGGGATTAGTCCACTGATTAGTCATAGCTGTCATCATCTAACCATCTCCCCATGATCAGATCCAATAGCTGGTGACCAAATACCCAGCACACAGGCTTTTAGGGTGACACTTTATATCAAAGCAGGATGTGGCTGGAGAAATATCTCAGTAGGTAAATGCTTGCCTTACAAGCACAATCTCAAGAACCTACAAAGAACAGGTTGGGTATGTCAGTATGTGTTTAAAATCCTAATTCTGGGGAGACAAAGACAGGCTGATCCCTGTGACTTGCTGGTCAACCAGCCTAGTCTGCTTTATGAGTTCCAGGCTGGTAGCGATCCTGTCTTCTCAAAAGGAAGTTGATGAGGCCTCAGGATCACAGAGGTTATCGTGTAAGCATAGCTACACACACACACACACACACCAAATAAATAATTTTTAAAACACCCATATAATGTGTTTAGAAAGTAGAGAACAGTAGGCTCTTTGCTGTTACTTTGGAAGGTATGGAGACCTGCTTGTTCATTTCTCTCTTTGGATTTTACTACACTCTCCCATTTCTTCATCTCTTCCTTCACAACAATCCCACATAACATAATCTTCCTGTGGAAGTCCAAACACTTTCTGAACCAGAGTCTCTTGGACATCATTGTCACAGTAGGTGGGAGGTACCAGTTTCATGTTTCATGTTTTTGACTGACCATGGAGATCTTCTCTGGGATGTTAAAAGTGGTTTCACAAGAATCAACAGGATTCAGGAATTGTGATTAGATACTTTGGAGCAAAAGTGAGTTAGATAAGAGTTTAGAGTGTTCTCAACTTCAGAACTGGCTAGAATTATCAATGTGCTATTGCACAGTGCAAGTCTCTAGGATATAAACAGAGCACTCACATTTTTACAAACTTCCTTAGCCATAGAAAGCCATTGTTACAGGAAACCATGAAGGGAACCGATGTCCTGGGGCAACTTTGAAAAGCAGTCAGCTGGTTACATTTTATAGCTGCAGGCTGTCATCTAGCTCTTCTGTATCGTCCACATCTCATCCGTGAAATGACAGAGCTGGCCTGATGCCTGAAGACTGTTAATAGTACCACAGGGCTCTGTCCTTGGCCTTGAGCATGTTTTAATTGTTATCAGCGATCCCCGTGAAGAAAAAAGTGTCAATCATCCCATGAGAAGATGACGCAGGGCTTAGAAGGGTGGCTAAGGGATCAAGACTTAAACTTACCTTTATGTGTGAAACTGTTGGGCCAAATGGTCTACAGAGAATTCAAGAAGGTTGATTCTAAAGCTGTTTATACTTTCAGGAAATTGATTTTTAGCATATAATTTGTAAAACTACAGGCTTGGCAGCAGTTTATGTACATGTATATTTTCTGAAGACCTAAAGATTCTGATTGACCAGAAGCCCAAGACGAGCCATCAGGACACAGTAGTCTAGTCCTCTCTAAAACTAATTCCAGTGAGGCTTCCTCAACACAATGGTTTCAATCTGGGGGTCTGCTGCTTCCCACGAGCTGTTTCTTCCACTTGCAATCTTAATTTTGCACATGTTCGAATACTTACCAAATGCTGGCTTTGTAAATGTTGTATCTGTCATTTGATGTAGTGTCCCCAGGAGATGCATGAGAGACTTGTGTTATAAACATAGCCAACTAACAGATGAGGACACTGAGGCTCAGAGATCTTACCACATTGAAAAGTCCACATTTGAGACCAGAGAGAATATCTCAGAAATCTGATTGGTTTTTTTTTCACTTGTCATGTGTGAGCATGTGTATATGTGTGCACACAGATGTGTGTATATGTGGATATGAATGTCTATGTTTGTGTGTGTGCTGTCTGTATCTATGGATATTCATGTTTTTGTATGTGTATTAGTGCACGTGTCTATGTGAGTGTGTGTGCGCAAGCTTGTGGAAGTCAGAAGTTTAGAATCATTTCTGGATCATTCTTCTGCCATATTAATTGACAAAAGTTCTCTCAATCAAACCAGAGCCCACTGACACAGCTAGTCTTACTAGTATATTCCAAGGATTCTCTGTCTCAGCTTTCTGAGACTTGAATTGCAAGTGAGCCACCACACCTAGGTGACAATTGACTTGGGTTCTGGGGACATGAACTCTGGTTCTCTAATTTGCTTACCAAGCCCGTTAACCACTAAACTACTTCCCCAGCACCAGAAGCCTGCGTTATGCATAATTCTTCCAGCATCACCAGACATCTGGGACTCATGATGTTTGGAGATTTGGAGAAATGATTTTAGGGAAGGGAGCCCTAAGAATGCATGATACATTCCGTGGTAGAGAAGCTTTCCTTTTGAAGAGAAAACAATTTTTGCTAAGGAGGCACTATTGAGTAGAAGTGGGAATGGTCCTTGGAAATGAGAGAGGGAAAGAGTTCGATTTAACCACAGGAAAGGCTTTCTGGGGGTGGGGCTAATCCAAAACAGGATTGGAAAGCTTATTAAGTAGCATATTCTCTCTTGTGTCTCAAGATATGTAAGCAGAAGTTAATTGATAATAGGTTTCAGTTCTTGGTAAAAATATTTAGGTGCATTAGTTGAACTAGTGATTGATAAAGCAGACCTAGCCAGCAGTATCTAGCTAGGTAATCAGGCTTGACAGAAACCAGGCTTTCATCTGCCCCAGCCTCTCAAGTGCTGAGATTGGAGTGTACACCACCTACCCCGCTCCAAGGAACTTCTTATAAAGTCAGACAAAACCAGAGGTGATCCTCTACAAAAGAATATCTTCATGTGTGAATTCTGCTCTTGTGGCTGTTGTTACCCTAAAATACCACCCACTTTAGAACAAAGGAAGTTGTGTGTAGTAGCCTTGGCCATTGCTTTAAAGACACATCCTGTGGAACTCAATGGTGGTCAGGATGTAAGGCAGTTTAGCCTACTTTTGAGGAAGAAGAAAAAAACTTCGAAGAGGAGGAAGAAGAGGAAGTGTGCAAAGAAATGTAAGTGAAGGCATTACCCAATGAGAATGAAAGGTGGAACCAGGTGAATGAGCTAGTTCTCACTGGCACCTTTAAATACCTTGGTGATATTAAGGACTACTGAATTACAGAAGGTGTTCATGCCCTCCTGAGAATGCCTCATGGGTCACTGAAGGAATAAAAGGCATCTAAATTTACTGCAGAGAAATTATTCCGGAAAAGAAATCCTAGGTAACCCAAGATCATCTCATTCTTGCCTTCAGAAGTCATACTCAGAACAACCATTGAGAGAACTTCCAGAAGGGGCTATAGAGGAGAGCATTTGTATTCAGCATCTTTCTTTAAAGTGATCAATATGTGATTGTTTATTATTTATTTTTATATTTCTCTGTTTATATGATGTGTATATACATGAGTGTGTGTCTTTGTCTATGTGGATGTGGGTATATGTATGCCACAATGAGTGTGGAGATCAGAGGACAACCTCAGGTGTTTCTCCTCATTCTTTACTCTTGTTCACCACTGTGTACACCAGTCTAACTGGCCCAGGAACTTCTAGGATTCTTGCCCCCATCTTCCCATAGGAATGGTAGGATTACAGGCACATACTGCCCTATGGCATCTGACTCTCTATGAGTTATGGAGATAGGAGCCTAGGTCTTCACGATTGTGTGACAAGCTTTACTCCTCTGCTCCATTTCTCCAGCCCCACTCATTACTTCAAAAACAATCACTTCCTTCATATTAGGCTTAAATCCTGTGTTAATTTATGGGACACTCAGAAAAGGTTTTACATGTTGTGTCAAAAAGTCAGTTGTGACCAAAGGTAGAGGCTATCACATGTAAGAGTCCTGGATCTGAAGTGTCTGCAGGAATGGGGTACCTTGGAGAGGGTGACCTCTGGCCCCTGGCATGAAGAGAGAGATCTGGGGTGGCTTATGAGGAGGTGATGCTCACAATTCCAGCAGGCATTGCTCTAGTAGGCAAGAGAAAACAGTAAAACTACCCGAGAAAGTGCTTGGTGGACTGAATACTGCAGAGGCCAACAGTGTACTTCCCACCTCTTAAAAGATCGATGGTCTTTCTCAGCCGTAACTTTAAGGAACACTGCGTGATGCCAGTGGGTAGAATAAACTCATGACATCTGATGAAACCAATCTTTGTAACAACAGTGTTCTTCTTCTTCTCCTTTTTTAAAAAAGATGTCTTCTTTTAATCTTTCTGATTATGTCTTAGATTCATGCTGGTCTGTACAATACTAACTTTAAATTTCTTTTTTAAAGTCAGGAACCATCTTAGGTTAATGTTCCTACCTCTCAGTCAGTTCCTCTCCAAAATGACGAAGATAGTGGGGGCTTCTTACTAGAGCAGTGGCAATCAAACACTGCATAGAAGACCTGGCGCTTGCTCAGATCTCAGCAAGTATCACTACTTTTTGTTTCTGCATCTATCGTCTTCCCAGGCAGCCAACATTTCCCTGGCTCCTGTTCAATAAGATGGTTTGTTTCAGTTGCATTTATTTTTATGATTACCATTCAGCTTCTACATATTGTTTCTACATACTGCTTTCTTTTGGCAGCTAGACTTATGAAAGGGATGGGTAATAAAAGCAGAACATAGGGAAGGTGAATGTGATTGAACACATTCAGGGGAAACACACACCCAGATGATCTCTTGTGGTCTCTGCAGTTCTAAATGTCAGTGATTGCAGGGATGAGGGAGGGAGAGAGGGAGGCGCACAGAAGAGAGCAAATGTACTCAAGGTCACGAGGCTCATTAGTAGCAAAGCTAGGAGGAGATCCAGCACCTCCAGATGCGCAGGCTCACGGTCTTCTCCTCAGAACTTGTTCATAGTCCAGAGCCCTAGGACTCTTTTCAGCTAGGAGAGCCTTCTTTTGCCCCAGCCCTGAAAAAGAGTCCTCTGGGCTCAGAATGGAAGGCTGCAGAGAGCTTTGCCCTCAGTCAAGTATGAACCGTGTCCCCAAACCAACCGTTGCTTCCTGTATCATACATCACTTCATTCTCCGGTGCTCCAATGCCATGTTCAGTGCTGGGAATTTGGGTGGGCCCAGAGTGCCTTTAGTATTACTGCTATAATTCAAAACATCCAAATTATTATTTTCTCCATGAGATGAAGCCAGGGGAACACTGCTAAGTGGAGAGAAAAGTGTTTGTTACGCTGGGCGTTCCAACAAAATGTCCTCCTTTGCCATTAAATCATAGCACTTCTAAATGAAAAGATATTTTGCAAACTTTGGCAATGACTGAAATTTGGACATTGTACAGACACCCTCCCCCTCCCTTTCCATTTTGTACTTTTTCTCCATGTGGTCTCAAGAAATACTATTTGCTGGCTTAACTATCCTGGTTTCTCTTTCCTCATGACCCAAGTCGTCCATTCTCCCCAAAGACCTCAGCTTGATTTTCTGCCCACAAGTTATCATTTTAATAAATAGTGAGACTGATAAGCAAAGGCTGGAGAGAACAGCCTCGTACCCCAAATGCATTGTTTCTCAAAACCTCTCTTTCTTTAGAATTAATCATAAACAGATTTATGGGAAGGAATGTGCTCGTTACCATGAAGCCCCTAAAGAGAATATTAATGAGGGTGTATTGACAAGACAATTAAATCTGTGCAGGCTGAAAGTGATCAATATTATCAATGAAAAATATCTCTGAAGCCATAAAACCTTCTGCTGAACTCTTGCGTTCAGTCTAATGCCCTCGCTGTGAAAACTCTTTTTGTGTGTGTATGTGTGTGTGTGTGTATGTATGTATGTATGTATGTATGTGTGTATGTATGTGTGCATGTATGTGTGCATGTATTTGTGGCATATATGTGTTCATGCATGAGTGTATTGGTATGTGTGATATGGAAGCCAGAGAAGGAAGCTAGGTATCCTATCACTTTCTACCTTATTTCTTTGAGACATGTCTCCCACTGAACCTGAAGCTTGTTGTTTCAAAAAGTTGTGTGGCCAATGATCTCCCAGGATCCTCTTGTTTCCTTCTCCCCAAAGAGTGGCATTACAAATATGCCCAGTCATCATTGGCTTTTACATGGGTCGCAGGGATTGGAACTCAGGTCCTTATTTGTGCAGAAAATGTTTTTGTCGACTGAACCATCTCCTCAGGCCTCACTCTGTGAATAATTTCAGCAAGCACTTCTCCATTTCTCTAATTAGCCTCCAATGTCGCAAAGAACCTCTTGGTGGAATTGATGCTTTTCAGGCCCTGGTTTCTCTCTTCTCTTCTCCTCCCCGGACAAAGCATGAACAATTCCAGAGTGTGGCTGCCACACCCTCTGCTCCATTGTTGGAGTTCAAAAGCAAGGATTAGCAGCTGGGGAAATCCATTGACAGGCCTGGGATGTGTCTGGGCCCACAGCTGGGCTGCTCTTGTACAAGACCCGAGGGACATGGAACAGTAGATTGCAAATCAAAAACTCCCTCAGCAGCCTGGCTCACATTATGAACGATTCTCTCTGGTGGATCAAGAGGCAGGAGGCAGGAGTTGAGTTGCTCTCCAGCCAGATCATGCATGCCTCATCTCTCAGTGGCCTTGGACATGCCTTTCTAGAGACTTGGCTGTATCCCTCTTGGGTCCCTTCTTTCCTCTGGTTGTTTTTGTTGTTTGTTTTGTTTGTTTGTTAGGAGGTTTTAGAGTTTGGGGAGGAGTTTCTTTTTATTTTTTATTTTTGCAAGCCCCCCTTACTTAAACAATTATCTAGACCGCTAACTTACCTTTGGGATATTGAACTCAGAGCTCGGTCTGGCAACAGAAATCAAGAGGCATTGTGTGTTCCATGGATTGGCTTAGAAACAGGTGATTCTCATCAATCAAGCATCTTGGGCTTCATTCACTCTTTCACTATCCACCTATTCATTCATTAATGGAGTGTTTATAATACCATTGTAGGAACTATCTATGAGCAGGACATACAAGTACCCCAGCCTTCATTTGCCTTCCGTTCTTGGGGTCTGGAACAGTTTCATGATTTTCAGTTCCCAGTAAACATATAAACTCATGGTCCTTAATAATAATGATGACAATGATAATGACAATGATATTAGTAATAGGCTTTTAAGTGTTGGGCATATAGTTCACTGGCCTTACAGAACCCTTAAGGGTTATAGAACCCTTGCCTTACATTTGTGAGGTGCTGGGTTCCATCCCTATCACTGCCTGCACCTCTCCTCAGCTGTCCCACAAAAACTTTGAACATTTTGTGCCAATGAGATAGCTCAGTGGGTAAGACAATCTGTGTTCAATTCCTAGGCTCTACTTGAAGGTGGAAGGCAAGACCTAAATTCACAAGTATGTCTTTTTATTTTTATATGCATGCATGCATGCTTTCATGCATGCATGCATGATATACAGGTGAGCAAACACACACACACATACATTAATGACAATAAAACAGTTTTAGTTAAAACAATTTTAACACAGCAACAACAGAATACTGTATGATGCATGGGCACCTTCTCTATGTGAGGTACAGAGTAGTGTATTTAGACTACTCCAACCACAAGTCTGGACCAGGTGTTGGGAAATGGAAAGTTAACGAGTGTACACTGGATGGAAGGAAAATCTAATGGAGTGGGGAGGCAATAAGTATGCTTCCTTCAAGTCTTTCAAGAGATTTTTCTGTTATGATTCAGGGGTCAAGACAGAAGTTTTCTAGGACTTAGGTAACCACTGTGTATCGTTTATTGTTGAGCCATCAAAGAGTTGGCTGTGTGAGCTTGGAATAGTGAGATAGTAGTTTGTATAGTGGAGTCAATGTATGTGCAGATTCTAAAGGAATCCTAGACCCAGAAAAAAAAACGATACCTTTTTCAGATTAATATTAATAGAATTACATCCCATGATTGCATCCCACAACTTCCTAAAAAGCCTTTGACTACCTAACCAAATAAAACTAAGCATGCTACAGGAAAGCAGAAATTGGTGCAAGTTACAGACACCAATTATCCTGCAAGTATCGGATCACCTGGATGGAGAGACAGACGCATGCAAAAATGGATGGAGTTGCTGATTTCTTCTCGTGATTCACATGGACCGTACATATGGCTTAGAATGCACGGACTGCAGATAGCTAAGCTGTTCCAAGGTTCCTAAATTTCATCCCATCTGCCTGCTTGGCCGGCCTCTTCTTTCACCCCTGTTCAAATGCTTCCTTTGCATCCAAAAGTAATGAAAAGGGAGCGGAGGCTCTGACAGCGAATTCTGTTAACTTCATTGCTGGAAAAAATTACTAAGAACATGATTCCCAGTTCCAAATCCAGTGACAGGAAGGGAAAGTTGAGTGAACGTTCTGGCATATGATGTCCTGGGATTTTATGAAAAAAAAAAAAAATCTTGTAGTCTTTGGAAATAAAACTCGACTGAGTAATCGCAGTACATGGGAAAGGATCTGTTCTCAAGGTGACTATTTTACAACGGGGAGTGTCTGGGGGCTAATGTGTTTAACAAGTGATACACCTCATCAGTGTGAGCTAGGCTAGTGTGTAGAAAAGGAGGAAAAGTCAGCACTGGATGTGAGTCTCCTCACTGCCATGAGGTCAACTTCCCAGCCTCCTGATCCTCAGTTTCCCATTTGGGATACACCAGAGGCAATGATCATGGATGGTTTGTAATGAGCTCAAACTAACAACACTCATAAAAGCACTTCTAAACTGTGTATCTGTTTCAAACAAAGGCAGTAGTTAGTCCTCAGCATCGCTGCTGTTGCTATTGCTATTGCTATTCTTCGTTTCTATCCCCCCATGAGCACACCGGGAAGCAAACTCAGATCTGGATGCAGGCAACATTGCAGGTGGAGCCCTCCGATTATTCTCTTTTAGGGGGAAGTGGATAAAGTACAAAATTTTGCCTGGCAGTGATGGTCGAGGGCAGCTGAATCCTGTTACAGAAAATTTAGAGGCCCTCCCCTTTTTCATTTCCCTCCATGAACTTCTGCCTGTAGTAATAAAAACCCCCATGTTCCTGTCTGTGTCGCTTCATCTTAGGAGGCTGACTTTTATATGAATCTTTGTCCCCGTGTGGGGCAGCTGAGGATTATTTTGGCCTCATCTTACCGATAAAGCAAGGGAAGTGTGTGACATTAAATGATTTGCCCAGGTCACCTAGAAAGTCAGTGATGGAGTCTTCAAGAGAAAGACTTCTTCATTCACTATCCAGCAGCCAGAGGAGCCAGCAAAGTGTGGGAGAGGCCAGTATTAACCACTAATCACTTGTCACAAGCCCCCAATCCTGTTTGATGTCTTTAAAAAATATTTGTATGTATGCATTGCCTCTGTCTCTCTGTCTCTTTGTCTCTTTGTCTCTCTGTGTCTCTGTCTCTCTGTTTCTCTCTCCTCTCTCTGTCTCTGTCTCTCTGTCTCTCTGTCTCTCTGTCTCTCTCTCTCTCTCTCTCTCTCTGTGTGTGTGTGTGTATGTGTATACATGTGCAATTGTCTGTGTGAGTGTGGTCAGTCACATTCCACAGCACACATATGGAGGTCAGAGGACAGCCTTGGATGTTTGCCCTTACCTCCTAGGCAGGGTCTGTTTGTTGTTCCTGGCTATATGCACCTATAGGCATTCCTTTGTCTCTGCCTCCCATCCTGTCATAGGAACACTGGGGATGCCATGCCGGTATGTGCTATGACACCAGAATTTTGCATGGTCTCTAGGACTTCAAACTTAGGATTTTCTGCTTGCACAGCAGAAAGTATCTTCCTTACTGAGTCACCTCCGTCGTGTTTTGTTTTTAACTGTATAGCTGGCTTTTCTGCAAGGCTACATCATAATGCATCATCAGAATATAAAGATTATAAGCATTCTTCTTTTTTTTTTTTTTTTTAAATCATTTTATTACATGAGTACATTGTAGCTGTTTTCAGACATACCAGAAGAGGGCATCAAATCCCATTACAGATGGTTGTGAGCCACCATGTGGTTGCTGGGAATTGAACTCAGGACCTCTGGAAGAGCAGTCAGTGCTCTTAACCACTGAGCCATCTCTCCAGCCCCTATAAGCATTCTTCTATGGAGCAAAATTTACTAAATCCAGGAGCTGGGAAACAGCAGGGGCACTTAATATGTTGACAATGACCATATGTCTGCGGGGCAGGATTAGAAGACTCTAGAAGAAAGATCTGTTCTGGGAGCATTTGACCCTTGACTTTCCATCTCAGGATGGCCTCTTAGAAACTGAGCGTCTTAAAGCAAGTTCTCTGAACCTCTCTCACTCTCTAGATGGGAGGTTAAGTGTCTAGTGGAAGATTCTTGTGAGAATTCAATGAGTCTACATAAACACATACTAATGTGAGCACACACAGGAGGTAGGGAAGGGGAGCTAGCATTCTGGTCATAGGCTAGCAGTGTGATAGACAGAATTTCCACATTTCCTGTATTTGGGCCAGTCAGTACTAATGAGGTTTTTGGCTGTGAGACTGAGAACACAGGCTACGCAGGGCTATGCATATGTGTGTGTATTGTGAATGTGTATTAAGTTTTGTATCATATTCACAGAAAATTGTTAACTTCTTCTTAGAGGGATGATATTATTTTGTTGACTTCTGAAAAGAGGGAGACATATAACAGAGCATGCCTCAGACAGTCTGCTCCTCAGTACACTCCTCCGCTTGCTGTTAGTCGTGACTAGTTCCGTCTTCTCTGTGCTGCTTTCGATCACCTGATGGAAGTCACCCTCAGCCCCGTTCCCTGGTCTTTTCCCTAGCTCACTTAGAATCCGTATACATCATTAGCAAATTGATGGACATTGTTGGTACATGATTGAATGAAAGACTAAGAGGAGTTGGGGTTCAGGATGTTAAGTTCAAGCTGGGGCATGAGAGACCGAGTGCATTTTGGGTTCATATCCATCTCCACGTGGCGTCTGTGGGTATACAAGTGTGTCTGTGCGTATGCACGTACGTCTGTGGGGGATGTGGAGGTTAGAGGTCAATACCGAGTGTCTTCCTTAATCACGTGACTGCTTATGTTCTGAGACATGGTCTCTTACTGAACCCAGAGCTGACTGATTTGGCTAGGTTTTCTGGACACAGTAAGCTCTGGGGACCTTTCTGTCTCTGCCTTCTCAGTACTGAGATTACTGACTCATGCTGCCAATCCCAGATCTCTATATGAGTACCGGGGATCTCAATTCTAGTACCTATGCTTGTGCAGCAAGTATATTATAGATCAGAGTTTCGCAGCTCTCTTCATCTGTTTTTACAGATATCCAACTCATGTACACGGGATACCAGACTTTCAACACAAGTTCCTATAAAAGGAACAACCTTGATCTTACAGGACCATGTGCTCATCCATTAGGTTAGCAGATTTTTAGCATCAATTTCCCTCCAAGAAGATAATGGGCCGGGCAGTGATGGCGCATACCTTTAATCCCAGCACAAGGCCAGCCTAGTCTACAGAGTAAGTTCTAGGACAGCCAGGACAGCCAGGGCTACACAGAGAAACCCTGTCTGGAAAAACAAAACAAAACAAAACAAAACAAGACAAAACAAAACCAAAAAAGAAAAGAAAAAGAAGAAAATGGATTTTAGACGGAAGTGATCAATGGAGGCATACGTTCCTGCACACTTATATATCACATTCTAAAAGAGAAAATAAAACAGAGAACCAGCAGATATGCCATGTGCCAGAAGGGTCCATGGCCTGGGAAGGAAAAGGAAACCAGATTAAAAAGGTCAGAGACAGATTCGGATTCAGACTGGATCTTCAAGGACCATGGGTAAAGGGAAATTTGAGCAGAGACTGAAAGGAAGAACTGAGCCTGTGCCTATCAAAGGGAAAGGATAGGGGGCTGGGATCAGCCAAAGCAGACTTTCAGGTTTAACTTTTACACTAAAGGTTGGGCACTGCAAGACACAGGAATGAGGAGAGGCAGCTGGAGTCAGGATAGTGTTAGCAGAGGAGGTACTGTTAGTGGATTCTAATGGTGGAGGAGATCCTGTCTTCTTCAACTCTTGCTTAGAGCAGTCTGTATTTCTCTTTCAAAAATATGGAGTCTGTGGGTTTGGATAAGAGAATTGCTGGTGACTTTGTTTTATTTCTTAACTAATATTTGCACATAAGTTTTGGTGATGGAAAAGCACAAGGCTGCTGGAGTCATGGCTCAGTGTCCAAAGGGCAAACAATTGTTTTTGTTACTTTGGTCTAGCAAGGGCCTGGCTGTGGCTCCTGGTTGTGCAGTAGCCTTTGAAAATCAGCTCTTAAGAGCCTGTGAAGGCAAACATTGCCCTCTCTCCACCCCCACCCCCACCCCCACCCCAGGGCAGCAGAAGAGCTGAGCAGGAAGAGACTTCCTATTACTTCCTATTACTATTCTTCTTCAGAACACAGCAGTGAGACAGTTAATCTCCTAGAAGAAAGCTCAGGCAACTCAACAGGGAGGACATGTTTTCATTCCTCCTGAGAGGAGAAACTGAGGGAAAGTCGCACCTTGCACTCTCAGTCCCCAGTTCACAGGGAAGAGTCTGAAAATAAATATTCACACACAAGGAAAGGCAGAACTGAGCTACAGAGCTGAGCGCACCTCAGCTCCTCTGAGGACCTCTGAGGCACAGTGGCAGCTGGGAAGTCTTGTTTTCTGCAGGTTTCTAAACTTCCCTCACCGAACTTCACTGTTGTTCTCCGTCTGGTGTGAGATGATTAATTCTTTGAAATGACACAGGGAGCTACGGAGATCTGAGGCTGCTTTTCTCTGCTCTGTGATGAAATGTGCAAGGACCATTTTTATCACATCGTCTGGTTTATATGCATGCCTGTCAATCTATCTATTATCTATATCGTCTGTACATCTACCAAAGGATCAGGGAATAGACAGATAGATGATACGGAGATAATAGACAGACGTTAGATGATAGATGTATAATAAACATATTATAAATACTACTTATCTTATTTATTTATCTAATATCTATCACCTATTATTTACCTATCATTTATCTATCCATTGTGTATCTATCATGATTTACCTACCTATTTACTAGTCGTCTATCATTTATATATCTTTATTATCATTTATCTGTATTGTTTTATCATGTATCTCCAACATCTATCTAACATTTGTCTGTCATTGATCATCTATATCATTTGTATATCTATATATCATCTATCTATAATCCTTATATCTCTACCTAACATTTGTCTGTCTGTCTGTCTTTCTATCTATCTATCTATCTATCTATCCATCCATCCATCCATCCATCCATCTATCTATCTATCTATCTATCTATCTATCTATCTATCTGCCCGCTGACCTTCTCCCCTATAAATATTCTCCCTGGCAATCGAAGGTTGCCAAAGGATGCCATGCTTGCTACCTAGAATAAATTTGCTCTCACTTATTGCTTTTATTTTAACCGCCAGCAGCTTTAGATTTGCTAGTCTCCTCATTTAAAGAGCAAAACAGCCTGTATTCATGTCCCCTCTGCTCCTAGAGGTGGTGCAGTGCTTGGTGAAAGTGAGAACCAGGCTGTGTGAGGTAGCCATGAGAAGGTCAGGCACATGGGAGGTCTGGTTACTCAGAGTTATCTCACAATGTCTTGGGAATTTTCATTGATCCCAAATTATTTTTTTCCTAAGCACTGATGTGTGCTGGGCATCAGGGTTACACAAATGAATCAAACCTGCTCCTTAATCTCATAAAGGTCAGAGACTGTAGGGAAGAATGGAATGGAGTGACATGTATGACAGTGGTATGGTTGCTATGGTGAGCCTGTAAACTAACCCTTTCTCCCGCTTCCCTCTTCCTTCCCCTCTACCATCCATCTTTCCTTTTCTTCCTTCCTCCATCCCTCCTTCCTCTCTCCTTCCCCAGTCTTTCCCTTCTTTCCTTCGTCTTCCCTTCACCACATGTAATTGAACACTTACCTTCCAGCCATTACCAGATACCACATAGTACATGGATCCAGGTTGTCACCCTAACTATATTAACTTTTTGTTATTATTCAGTGCTTCGTGAGAACCAATCATTATCAGAGGACTAATGGCCCCCAAAGAGTGCACCGTTTTCAACCTTCAGCCCTGGAAAGTTCTTAGCAGACTACAAAGAGTTGCTGAAGGCAGGACTTAGTTTTTCTAAGTCACCTCCACTCCCCATTTGCACCTGGTACAAAATACCAGCTCAGTTAAGTGTTGAATGAGTAAATAAAATATTTAAATCGCCACAAAGCAGCAGAGAGATTTGACAATACACTCAAAAATTGGATCTCCCTAGTAAGAAGAACATAAGCCACAGTTACAGGTCATTTCTCATTGATCAGGCATTTTAGTTGCATGCCACATGTATGACTCACCAAAAGTGTGGATTTCCTGTCCAGGAGGCTTATAGAGCTATCTAGAAAGACATTCAAGCATTCTGAAAGCTCTTTTGGCAACTTTCTTTGCTTGGAAGCTGGGTCTCAGAAGTAAGAACACTTCTCTAGCTCTTACCAGGAACTTTATCTTTAGGACCAGAGGGAGGCTGAGGAAGACTCCTGTGAAGTCTACTGTATCTCTTGCCCTGTTGTTACAACACTGGGGTTTTACATTGTAACTTGCTCTGGGAAAATGCCTAGTGTGCTAGCCATGGGGGAGCAGAGGTGAATCAGAACTTAGAACAATGGAACTCTTGTTCCCACTGAGTGATCTTGGACTCTGTATAATAAAGTCTCTGAATGGAATGCTGTGATAAATGACCACAAAGAAAGTCTTAAGACATTTTCTTATAGTTTGAGATTGAAGTTCAAGATGAGTCTGTTGAATTGTATTTTATGTGTATGCCTGAATGTAAGTATATGCATGGTGTGCATGCCTGGTGACACCAAAAAAAAAAATTTATCAGATTCCCTTAAACTGAAGTTACAGACGGCTGTGACCCACCATGCATGCACCATGTGGATTCTGGGAACTTAATTCAGGTCTCTACAAAAACAGCAACTGCTCTTAACCACTGAACCATATCTCCAGCCCCCAGATCAATGAAATTTCATGTGTGTTTGTTTTCTCATTGATAAATTCCAACAGAACTGCTTTTCTTCTGTGCCAAAAGAAGGTCTTTGTAATCCCAGCCCATTCTTCCTTCCATGTGATCATTCTTTTATGACTGCCTTTAAAGATCTGTTTACTTATATTTTATTTTATGTGTATGAGTGTTTGGCTGCATACATGTATACATACCTCATAGGTGAAGTGCCCACAGTGGCTATAAAAAGGCATCACGTGTCCTGGCACTGGAATATAGATGGTTGTGAAGGGCTGTGTGGAGGCTGGTTAGGAAACCTGGGTTCTTTGCAAGACCGGGTGGGAGCCCTTTGGATGCTTTAATTAATCACCAAGCCTTTGCAAGTACGAGAAGTCCATTATTTTTTTCTATTGCTGAGTAACATCCCAATGTGTGTGTGTGTGTGTGTGTGTGTGTGTGTATGGCTGTGTATGTATGTGTGCACATGTATGTATGTGTGGGTACATGTGTGTATATGTGTGCACATGTATATTGTGTATATGTGTGTTTGTGTGTGTATGTGTACACGTGTGTGTGTGTGTGTAATTGATTGGCCCATTCTGCTCATGGATATCTTGGTTGTTTAAAATCAGAGGCAAAGATTTTTGTGTCTTTCAGTAGATGCAAACAAGTGTCCTCAACAAATTTAAAAAGTTCGTTTAAAGGATAGAGATACAAATCCCACTTTAGCTATGATGTAAAAATGGGTAATTCCCAAAGCTTTACTTAACTGTGATGCAAAAATGGTTTAAAAAATTACAAGACACATTTTGTGAACATAAGAGGAAGAGTTTGAGTCAGCTCTGGCATGCTTCTCTCTATAATTGGGTATGGATAGGTGGGAAAGGGCAGAGCTCATGGACAGCTAAGGAAGGCTAGGTTTGGAGGTGGGTAAAGAGGAGAACTTATAGTCTAAAGGTAGGAAAGTATTTCTTGGTCATTTTCTCAGAATCTGTACATAGGGTTTTTCTCAGGCCATCTGAGAGTGGCAATCAACTAATGTGCATCTCCGGTTACCAGGAACAGTTGGAAGTCTTAATTGGAACAGCAGTGAGCAGGTGGTCCTTCCGATCAGCTATCCTTTCCCCTGTCAGTTAAGTGAGGAGACTGCCTCTGTCCCTCATTAGTGAGCATTTGTCACCTGTGTGGGGATAATACTAGTTCCTTTTAACTTTGGGATTGATTTTCTGCATATGCGGAGCTGTTCCTGAACACTCCTAAGCAACAGGCCCTCTGTTACAAATGCCATAAAAGAAAGGATTTTAACAGCCTCTGAATTACATACTAGAAGGGTATCCCCATCTTATTCACCTTGCAAACCCTTCACTTTCAGCCCTTGGATTATGAACAAGAACTTTCTTCTGCTTAGGGGAACTCTCTTGAACTTTTGATATATATATATATATGTATATATATATATATATATATATATATATATATATATATACATATACATATATATATATATATACATGTATATATATAAACTGCCAATGGCTCCAGAGTAAAATTCATTCTTCATTCATAATGATGGCTAATGACAAATGGGCCTTGTCCCCTTGACCTTGTCTTCCTTTGCAGTACAGGCATTTGTGTAGTCCCAGTTGCTGTGGAGCTCCACAAACCCTCCTCTGGTCTCTCCCTTTCATTTGAATTCCTCTTAAAGATAGGTTGACATATTTGCTCAGGGGTATCTCAGATACCCTCCACTGTGCTTTGCACAGATGATACTTTATACCTGTTGGATGAACTAATGGATTAAAAATACTTATACTTTTTGCTTTGTTTGTTAAAGATGAAGACACATTGTACCTTGCATTGCCAAGAGAGTATCATACTCCAATCATCCCCCCACCTCCCTCAATGAGTTGTAGGGAGCCAGTTTTTATTTATGCCTTGATCTATTCCTTTGTTGGGCTGAGTCTTAGAACAAAACATATATTCTTTTGGAGACATTTTGAGAACGCATACATAATTTTCACAAAGTTATGAAATTCGTCCCTTCTTTCAGAGTAGAGTCATATTTTAGAAAGGGCAAGTTGTCTGTGCAGAAGGTGAAACCCTCAGCCTCCTTTCTGCCTGACACAGAAAAGAAAGTCAGCTCAGATTGCACCATGGCATGCAAACTCATGCTTTCCTCTCACCAATTCTCTAGGAACATGAAGCTGTAGAGTTGAATGATTTAGATGAGAATTCCCCTCATACACTGGAATGTGTGGTGCTGATGTTTGGAGAGGCTTAGGAGGTGTGGCTTTACTGGAGGAAGTGTCACTGGAGTGGGGCTCTGAGGGTTTAAATACTCACACAAACCTTAGTGTGTTTTCTCTATTATATGGGCACGGTCCAAAATGTGAGCCCTTAACCTCCTGGTCATGCTTCCAAACACAAAGAAGCTCTTCCTTTGATCCATTGCCTTGGTCATGGTGTTTTATCACAGTTATAGAGGAATTGGTAATATAAAGGTCTTCAGCCTCTTTGTGCTCTTCTTTATCTGTGTTCTCCTCTCTCTCTCTCTCTCTCTCTCTCTCTCTCTCTCTCTCTCTCTCTCCTCCTTTCTTCTCTTCGTTTTCCTTCCTCCTCTCTCCTATCTCAAGAGAATACTCTTATCCTATTGTTTAGCACCAGAACTTACTTGGTTTCTCATCTTCTCTCTCTCCCAGCGAAAGATAACTATTTTGTTGTAGCTCCATGCATTTCTTGGATCCCCTGTCAGACATCAACAGATTAATAATTACCATCATATCTCATATAAAAAGGATTACATAATGAAAATTAAAATCAGCACACAGCCATAAACATTTTATAATTTTTGCAACTATACTACATATTTTTGATCCAACCTTCTAACAGTGTTTAAGCCGTTTCCTATGTTGTTGGATGGTATCCAAATTCATAGCATACAAGGGCTGTTGCCAATACACAGCCTTATGGAAGGCACATTGTTTAAAGCTGTTCTCTTATTGTGCATTTGGGTGAGTTTGTTTTTTGTTTTGTATTTCTTTTCAATTGCATGTTATAAGGATGGTAGGCATTGGCTCCTAAAGAGTAGACATTTTATCAGATAAGAACTTCTTTTACATAAAGCACTGCACTTTTATTGTTAGCATAGATCTCAACATTGACTGTACTATATATGCCCCCATGGGTGGTTTGACCTCCCAAGGGTCAGAAACTGACGTTTTAATCAGTGGAAGTCCAGTGTTGGGCCTGCCAACCTGACTCCCATTAGGAAGTTCCAAAATCTCTGAGGCAGCATCTTTCTTGAGGACTTGACAGATTCAGGCACAGTGCAAATTCAGTAGGATGAGCCAAGCCAAATCATCCCATCTTTCATATTTCTGAGCACAGGTCTGGAACAGTAAGGGAACTTTTAACACTGACCTCTAGTAAAAAAAAAAAAAAAATGATAGCATGCTTGTGTTAATGGACCTGGAAACCCCCCAATTGCTAGAATCGGTGCAGGAGGTGCTGAAGGAGGTAGTGTTTTGCATTCTCAATTTTATTAGTTTGGTTCACTCTACCAGCATTTTATACTGTTTCACTGGAACTGTTTTATGCCTATAAACTCTGGAAATTGTGCTGAACTTTGGAATAGGTCCAAGCTTTGGATGCTAAAGAGATTAAAAAATAAAATAAAAGAGGAACTGGTGGGAAGGCAGGCTTCATTTCAGCACTCAATATTATTTCTATGGGAAGCCCAGGACCACTTCTGCCTTTGCTTCGTTGTAGAGGAGTAAACAAACACTCGTCTTGGGTGCCATCTGCCATCCACTGCTGTGTACCACTACTGAGAAATCACTAGCTGGCTGGCACAGGCCTTCAAAAATGGAAATTGTATGAGTCTACACAGATCCCTATGGGACAGCAGGCTCAACTCTGAAGAGCTTTCTTTATTGGTTCATGACCAGGATCCTGTATTTATATCAATTCATTTTGATATTCTTTTATTCTGATTAAGACTATGATATTGAAGATAGGGAGAGGGAAGGCGGGAGAAGGGAGAGGAGAAAGGAGAGAGGGGACATGTATTCTTCTAAAGGTAGCCATCCTGGCATCACATGTAATGCACATGTTGCTTTTCTTGCTTCTGTGACAGAGTTTCTGTTAGAAACATTTATTTGGTTCATGATTCGGGGAGTACTGTCTTATCATGCTAGGTAGGCATGGTGGTAGGAATGGCTTCCAGTTATGATAACAGGAATGTGAGCTAGTTAGCCAACATTATGTTAATAGTCAACAAGCAAAGAGCTCAGGCAAGAAGGCAGAAATTAGGTCTAGGGAAGGGGCTCAGTGGGTAAAATCTTGTGTCCAGAATCCACCTAAATCCTGGATACTTAGCCTGGAGTAAAACATGGGAAAATGACAAGATAACCCATGTTAAACAAGGTATAACTCAAGGACCAATGCCCAAGGTCAGGTTGTCTTCTGAGCTCTATATGTGAACCATGACACATACACATACACACACACACACACACACACACACACACACACACACACACACACACCAGAAATAGAGTTATAACCCATAAGCCTCTCTGTCATATTACTCAATTCCTCTAGTAGGGTATTACTTCAGAAATGTTCTATAGGCACTCCAAATAGTGCCACCTGCTGGCTGATAATTGTTATAACGTGTGAACCTATGAGGGACAATCCATATCCACATCATAACAGCTTAGAAATTAGATATAGAACATGTGAACTGAATTGAGATGATGGCCTTAAGTCATAGGACTGGATTTGCAATGAGACTGGCATCTGGTGGCTGGTTTTGAAGTATCTGTCATAATTTCATAACAAACCAGAAGAGGTGTGAGTTGGTACTTAATTAAAGCCCGTATCTTGCTTATATTGGTGTCTTGTTCAAGTTGAAGTTGGCAAAAGTTCATTGAGTCAGTTGATTTGAACCACAAGTGGGCACTGCATTCCTATAATTCTTATTCACCTTTTGAAAATTTCACACATGTATACAATGTATTTTTATAATAGTCACCCTGTTTCCCCTCTCCAGCCTGACCAGAATGCTCCCCCCTGCACAACCCTCTCCCAACTTCATGTACTTTTTATTTTTAATATCCCAGTGAGTACAGTTAGTGCTGAAGTGGGCAGTATTTTGACATTGACTTATCCTTTTCTGCTAATATTAGCTATTTAATGAGGTCATACTGATATATATTTTTAATACATAAAAATTTCATGAATATGTTACATTTTAATGGCTGAGGAGGACTTCTTAATCTGTCTTCTGCATATCTTATTTTAAATATTTTCCTGTTGCTTTCCTTTATCCTGTTTTCTCCCTTCTTTCTACTTCTTATACCCAGTAAGGAATACAAAGATCAGTTTTTATATTGGAGTTAAGATTTGTTCTGTTAGTTCAAACACTGTTCAAGGGATGGGAATTATATCCTGGACATTTCTGTGTTGTTATTTTCATGCTTTTTTTCTTAGAGTAAAGGCAACTGGGGGCCTGTAGTTACCAACAGATCTTCTCTGCCCAAACCTCTTGCCCAAAGCTAGACCAATATAAAAAACATTGGAAGGGCCACCTTCAGCACTCTCTTAAGAATGTTTTCTAATTGGGAGTTGTGGAAGACCTTTCAACCTTACACATTGAAGTTGATATGGGGAGGAATCATTAGACTTGCTATAGAGCAGAGAGAAAGGATTATTCCTAGTTTGCTATAATTTTAGATGTCTATGTATCCGAATAACAGGTTGCTTTAACAATCTTTGCATTTAACTAGAAATTTCTTTCTCTCAGTTTTTCTCTCTTCAGTCTTCCAATGAGATTATTGGGATGAAACTCAGCAGACTGTAACACAGGAAAAGAATTATCAAATGCGTTAGAAGAATGTGACTCATAGCTTAGGATTTCCTATTTGTAAACTGACAATAATATTTGATTATGTACCACAAAGCATTGGCAAACCCACACATGTGACTAGACCAGTGGACTGGCAGTGTTCAAATGAGACATAAGATTGAAGATCTGGATTAGGACAAGGTTTAAAATGTTCACCCTTCTGAAACTGTTCCTACTCAATAAGCAGAAAAGCCTTCTAAACACAAAGGAGAGGCTTTCCCAGAAAAACAAGCAGACTGGATATGGGGTTCTGGTAAAGGTAATGTGGAGCCAGGGATCTCACACAAAGCTAAGAAGTCACTGGATAGCCACTCCCCTGAGATGCCTTTTTAAGCTGAGAAGTTTTGATTCTCAGTGTTCCTGGGCTCCAAATCTTTGAAATAATTCAGAAAGAGTAATTAGCATCTTGCTGTTGTTTTGCCCTTGGGGCATAAGCTTAGGGGACTGTATTTTGACCAGGCAGTTCTGTTATGCAGAGCTTCAGGCGACTGGTAGAAGTAGGACTTCCTTAGGCATGCTTTTCCTTTGTAGCTCATGGTTTAAATCCGACATTCTGACAACAATGTGGACAATTGAGCTTTGAGGAATGGAGAATGCATTATGATGAGGTAGAAGTTGGGTAGATCAGCTTGTACATAGCATAGGCTCTAGAGCAGATACAGGGAGCTCTCACTGCTGAATAGTAGTCATGGGATATTTCTGGAACCAAGAACCATTGAGTAGAAATTCTGAGAGGCAAATGATCATGCATCCTGAGTAATTGGATAGTTAAAAATAATTGAACAAAGTGGCCAGGCGAGTAGACAAACACCATCTTTTGCATATTTTGGAAACTTCCCTGGCCTTCCCTCTTGCCTAAAATTCTTTTTCACCTTTCACATCATTCACTAAACTTCATAAAAGTCTTAAGGTGGTTTCTACCTTAGATTATTTGGAACTTATAGTTTTAACACTACCTAAATTACTCAATTTCATAAGTTATCCAGAGTTACTTTGTATCTTTGCTGATTTCTGTCTTGCCTCGGAGTATAAGTGTCATGAGGACAAAGAGTTCTCTCTTTATTGGTAAGGATTGCTTTCAGAAGCCCAGAAGAGTACTTGGCATATAGTAACTACTTAGTTAATTGTCCTAGAATGAATAAACAAACATGCACACAGAGAAAGGAATCAAAATGAGGTGAAAAGAAGGATTGATTTGGAGGTAGACTATGACTTTATCACAAAGAGTTAAGCAAGAAAACAGCTAATAAGCAGTAATTGTTGATTTGAATAAAAAAGTACAGTTCTCTGTATCCTTAAGTTCCATTTAATAAAAGCCTACTCTGGACCTACAGTATAGGACCATGATAGGATGGCTGGTTTTGGTCAAAGCACTGGCTGGAAATAGCCCAGAGTCTCAACAGGTGTCCATTGCCTGTGAGGGACAGGCATCTATTTTGCCATGCTCCTAGAATCCAGGCTCCTAACACTGTGCAGCCCCTCCCAAAGAGCACAGATAGAGGGCATGACTACTGGCCTCAGGCCCTAGAGAGATTTATATACTAATGAAGGCCAGGGGGCAGAGCCAATTAAGCATTCTTCCACAGACCCTTACCCCCTTTCCCCTCCCTATTTAACTCAGGTCTGCCCTGAGTTTCACGGGGTACTGCAAGATCCATCTACATCCGCCATGAAAATAAATCTCTTAAACCCATGGACTTCTTGTGTCTTTGGGGCCCGCAGTGGGAAAACATGGAGAAGGCCTTTAATGAGCCACTGTAGCGCCATGCCTAACTTCCTGCCTGGAGGACCTCTCTGTGATCCAGCCATGGGGACCACATCTTCAAGCAAGCTAGCCAGGCCTCCGAGTCTGCTTAAGTGAGTACAGTAACTGAGTCTCTCCTGCAGGGTGCTGCCGGGGCCTCTTTCTTCTCCCCCCACCCCATTTCTCTCGGCTGTGGGTTGGCCGGTCACATGCCCACATGCTCCCAGTCTCAGTCCTTCTGCAGCCTCTCAGCAGTCTGAGAGCCCGAGGGCTTGAGACCAGTCGGTCCCCACTATCTCCTGGCCCGGGGATCCCCAATCCAAGAGCTTTGTGCCCCTGAAGAACTACCAGACTGAGTGAGAACTCCCCCCGCCGAGAACTCCCCATGCTGTGTGCAGAGTGAACTCAGTCAAGACTCCCGAGCTCCAGTTCTTTGGAGCTGTGGGAATCACAACAGCCCAACAAGATTCAAGAACCCACACCCATGCCCACACATGAGCTAATCATTCCCCGCACCAGATCCTTAAATACAAGTAGTAGAATCCCATTAGTGAAGTGATGTAACAAATTAATCACTTGGAAGACAATGTTGATGTTATAAACAAACTCCAAAATTAGAATGGTAGATTTATTCCTAACCCTGTTGCTCTCATGACAGACATCATTAATAGATCACAGATTCCTTCCCCCCTTCCATAAATTACCAACCCCTTCAAGATAAAAGACCAAGGAAGGATGTGTGAGGCATCCCATTTGCCAGCCCTGACCTAAAGCAAAAGGGTAAAGAAAAAACTGGGCCATAAGGGATTATCACAGAATAATAACTAAATGAAGATTCTCTGAGATGCTTTTCTTCCCCAGAGCAGACATTTGTCTTGCTTGGTACTAATGTACAAAGCTAATGGCTGCCACTCGGGTTTGCTGTACACTCAGAACAACTCAGCTAGTATCCAGGATGTATTTTGCATGCACCAAATGATGCTGCTTAACACATAACAGCAGGATCAGAGTCATTGTCCTGCAGCTTCAAGCTTGTCAACCCAAATTTATTGACTGACTGCTACATATCTATCTCATTTCCTGCCACGAAGTTTTAAGCCCGAGTTTCTATTGCCAAAGAAGCCTGCCCCCCATCAGAGATTTCTTCAAAGAGTTGTTTCTCTATCAGCCATTTTCTTTATTTGCCCACTGCTCATGCAGCAAAGGGGATAGAGTTGGAATTACACATGGGATTCGTGTAAATGAATACAATCTCTCTTTATTCATTCATTTATGCTGCCAATATTTTTTGAGAATCTACTGCATGTCAACTGGTTCTGTGCTCAGCCTACACTAATGACAATAATGTTCAGTAATAAAGAAAGGGAAGTCCTTTCCATGGAGATCACATAGTAATAAAGGAAACTGACAATTAACCATTCAAAATACAAATGCATCATCACAGGTTATGGAGATTGTTGCAGTCGAATAGGGAAGCCAGGAATTTGATTAGAATGGGTTCAGGAAGAGATGAACTCACCACTGCTTAAATGTTTCCATGGGTAAAGCACTTGCTGTGTACATATGAGGAACTGAGTTCGATTCTCAAGCACCCTTGTAAATGCCTGTTAAACCATCCCTGACAAAGCAAAGACAAGGGACAAGCTGGCAAGATAAACTAGCTGAGTCATTAAGGTCTAAATTCAAGTGAGAAAATATAGAGGAGGGTGACCAAGGAGGGTACCCAAAGTCTACCTCTGGCATGCATAAGGACATATGCATGCCCCTCCCCCAACTCTATCTGCTTGCTTTTGTCCCCATGCATGTGAACCTGCACAGAGTCACACCACATGTATGCACATATACACACAGTACACATACTCCACACAAAAAAGGAAGACACAATGAGCTATTAGGAATTACAGATGATAACATTTAAAAACATCAGTTTTTGTTCTAAGGGGAGCCAAGAAAAATGAGTACAGATATGAACCCCAGGCATTTGGGGGTTCATATTTTAGGTAGATGAGATGTAATTTAAAATATGAACAGAGACATGCCAGGAGAAAGAGGGGATGGTTTCAAGGTGAGTAGAATTCCAAAGGAACCATCAGTGGCTGGTCATGGGCACCATGTACCTCTGTAAGCCTGTGGCTCTTCTAAGAATTGAAAACAAAAGCTTTCGTTGCTCAGGTGTCACCCTGTTGGGAAAGAAGCAAGGGCTGCATGTTCTTGCTTCCCGTTATGTTTGTCTGCTTTAAGACTCACTGGGGGAAACTGAGATGGTTTAGTGCATTAACTCATGACTGAGCCCTGGGAAGTCGAAAGAAACGAGGGAAAAATCCTCCCCCAAAGGACTCACTGTAAGTCCCTTGATATATGCATATATTCACATGAGGTTTCCATGGCGCATGACTCGATGATTGCCTTGCTTTGGTGGAGTCATTTAAGATACAGATTTGTATTAACCTTTCTTACTTTCACACCCATTCTCACGTCTATTGCTTTGAATTCCCAAACTCCAATTAAGCATGCTTGGCTAATAACTTCACCATGAAAATATCTCAAACTATTAAAGTATTGAATAAAGTATTCTGTGCTTGACACTCCACAAGCCTCCTAGGATTTGAAAAACTTGAAATATGCAGGAGGAAATCAGACTAAATACTCACATATATTTTATTAAAAAACATTTCTCTAAAAACATGAAGACAAGCGGGGAGGGAGTGGAGAAGACCAAATTCAATTTTCGTGCCTGGCACTTCAACTTCTCCACATAGGACCCTATTCTAAACAGGGAAAACAAAATCAGCTTTGTTCCTCAACATATGCTTTTGACATAGTTTTTTCACTGAAGTCTGTGAATTATTAATAAACTAATTTCTCTTTATAGTTCAGTCTTTAGAGATTTAAAATGTTCACTCAGATGCATAGGAAAGAGAAGGGGCTTCTATTCCAATCAGCTCTGGTGCCCCCTGGAGATGCTGGTCTTGAAGTATCTCTGAGTCTTTGATATCAATCTTTTATTCAACTGGGGATTTCTGATCATGTCTGGAAGTAGTACTCCCTTAATACCACTTAATGCCCTATTTAAGTTGGGCCAGTTTTACCAGCTGATTTCATGCCTTCGTTTTGCTCCCAAGATATTTTATGTGTATGTGTTTATAGGGCGTGGATATATGCATATATCTTCCCACCTTGCTATACTTGATGGATTTTATTTCCCTCGGTGAATTGTGCTAGAAAGCAGGGCTTTTAATAACAGAGGATGTCCAGTCAATCATCATCTCTTGAAATAAAGCATTCTGGGTTCAAGAACCATCAAGAGCTCTTCCATCTTGCTCTATGGAACTTAGCAAAGACAGCTCTTGTCTCTATAGAGAAAAGTAGGCTGCAAACTCCATACGGTGGTAGAAAGGGTAAGCTCTAGATGCTTGTGAGTTAAAAGCTGGACCATGTTCAGGAGCAAGGGAGAAAGGATTCTAAAGTCAGCTGGGAGTTTGGGTAACTGAGCTGAAGTTACTTCCAACAGTATTTTCTTGTTGACTCTCATAGTTTCTGTGTAAAAGGATCTCTAACCTTTCTTCTTACCATCTTAGAACAGTTGAGTTTAATTGACTTGCTTGATATCCTATAAGAGACTGAGCACACTTTCCTCCTAATTTAGTAAATCTTAGATGGGGATTCAGATTGGTGTAAGGTTTTCACCCTGTCATCTTTGGTATGGTTATTGATCCAAAAGGTTAAAAAAAATATTCAGCAAACATCAGCCAAACTGTATTTCTATTTCTTAAGGCAAGTGCCTTTAACACTGAACCAGCCCCTGGCTTTGGTTTCCCTCTCCTTCTCCCTTAAGGACTGCTGCATTAACAGGACACAATGATCAAGAGAGGGAGAGACACCAGGTGCCCTGTTAAAAGGCTGCCTGGAAGGAACTGGGAAGAATTGAGATTCTACACCATAGCAGCATCTTCCCAGACAGCAAATTCATGCAGACAGCAAACTTGCCTCTCTCCAGAGGAGGCCTGGATTAGAACCACATAAGGGCAGCAGGAGAGGGAAAGGGAAGGAAGCAGAAGAAAGAAAAGCTTTTCCTTTGTCATTTTTAAAGCCAGTTCTATTCTGGGACTTTCCTTTTTTTTTTAATTTTTTTTTTCCATTTGGCTCCCTGGGTTAAAGGGCTCACAGTAATGGAAACTGGAGGCCAGCGATTTATTGCTCTTCTTCTGGACTTTCGGAGATGATTTGTTTGTTAGTGAGTTGAGCTTCCTCAGCCTTTCTCACTCAGGACCTTAACCTTGATCTCTCATTGTGAACTTCTCCTCTTGAGGACCTGGGAAAGCCAATCAGTCTCAGGCTTAAGTGGTGCTGTGCATGAAAATGCTGAATCAACTTTTACCCTCGTCAGGGTCTTCACTTCAAACACCCAGAACACAAGTCACTGTTTGTCAAAGAAAGCTACTTGTGTACTTTGTAAGTCTAATAATGATTGTGTTAATTGTCTACAGGGTTTAGAATCACCTGGAAGGCAGGTTTCTCTGTACACCTATGAGGATCAGCTAGATTAGGCTTGTTTCTGGGAATGTATGTGATTGTGTAAATTGATGAGGAAAAACCCATTTTGACTGTGGAAGGGGTTATGTTCTGGACAGGGATCCTGGACAATGAAATCTAGGTGAACGCTAGCAAGAATCTGCTGTTTTCTGCTTTTTTATTCTGGATATGTCTGCAAGCTCCTGCTGCCTTGACTTCCCCACCATGCTGAATTCTATCTTGAACTGTGAGCCAGAATAAGCCCCTTCTCCCTGAAGTTGCTTTGGCCAGAGAATTGAACCTCAGTAAAACAAAGGAAACTAAGACAATGAGAGTCATAGTCTTTCTAATAGCTGCATGTCCCCAGTGTTCCCCAAGACATCATCCTCAGATTTTACTCTTGCAAACAAGTATGCCTTGTGTCTTTATAGAGGTGGATTTTTATTTTATTTGGATCTTGTGTTTTTCTGGAACAAGGACATTTTCTAAGTCTTAAAAGATTGTCATAAATTTTAAGACAATGTAGCAAATGTTTGAGACATATTGTGTTTTTCTTAAAATTTAAGACAATGTAGCAAATGTTTGGGCCATATTGTATTTGGTAGGGTGCCTAGAGAAATGGAACCAGACGTGGGTTACATGCATGGAGGTTGGCAAGGGTGAGAGTTGAGGGACAAGCTGAAGATCCAGGCAAGAGCTGATGATGTACTCTGACATCCTCTCCCCTAATGACAGGAAGCCAACCACTTCATCGAGGGAAGACTTGAAAAATAAACACATTGACCGACCCATCAAGTATTCTTCCATACAGTCTTTTTCTTTCTGTTCCAAATCTGTTGACTTCTCTCCCTTACTCTGACCATCATGCTCATCCAAGCTGCCATCAGTCAGTGGAACTACTTAAATCGGATCTTCATTTGCCTTCCCTACTCTTCTGCTCAGCTTGCTCTCTGTCCTGCAGCTACAGTGACCACCTGACAGCATAGACCTGGGTTGTCTGCTAATGTCATTTTTCAGCTTCACTTGGCTAGATCCAAGTCCAACCTGAACTCCTCAACATTGCCTGTGAAAACCTGCATGCAGTTCATCCCACTGTATGCCTTCAGGCTGCTTTCATGATTTCTGTTTTCCCTCAGTGTCACCCTAAAATCATGTCACATGCTCTTTTCTGCCATGAAGTCTTGTAAGGGTTGTTCCTTCTGAAAGACTCACTGCCGTTTATGCCTGGCTTCTTCAAGCCTTGGTTCTATTATCATTGTCCACACCTCCACACTGGAAGACATTTTGTAACTGACTGCCACCATTTCTGGGTTGCATAAGTGTGTTTATCTATGGTCTGTGTCTCCTGTGGACATTGCTCTGCAAGGAGACTATGGAAAATTTGTTCACTACCATGAGTTTTAGGGTAGAGATTATGATTTTTTTTTTAAATCCTGCCTCTGTTCCTTTCCAGGGTCCATCTATCCTTCTCAAATTCTTCTCATTCTGATTTTGATACAAATCAAGGGTGCTCCAACTTAAAACCAGACTAAACCTCGGACACTGATTCTAGGTTAAAAATAACGGTCCCCACGCCCAGTTTCCTTACCACAGTGGCATTCTTCTGGTTGGCTCCACTGAGCTTCTATGAGACCTAGCTGAAGAATAACCCATCCTACATATCTATAGCCTTTGAACTATCCTATAGCTGTACAGTATTGAAGACAACTCAATATTTTTAAATTGAGAGGTTTTTATTTTTTCTTTGAAATGAACATTTTTTTAAAAATATAATTATTTTATTTATTTACATCCTAGATGTTGCCTCCCTCCCAGTCCCCTCTCCCAGAATTCTTCACCCCATCCCCTCTTCCCTTCACCTCTAAAGACTGTGTTCTCCCCTCTGACAACTCCCTTCCCTGAGGCATCAAGTCTCTACAGAATCTCTGTTACTTACCTGCCAGGGGCCTTGGGCTAGCCCATCCATTCTCTTTGGTTGCTCAGTCTCTGGGAGCTCCTGAGGGTCCAGGTTAGTTGATGTTGTTGGTCTTCTTATGGAGTTGTCATCCCCTTCATCTCCTTCAGTCCTTCCCCTATCTTTTCCATAAAGGTCCCTGACCTCACTCAGTCCAATGGTTGGCTGTAGAGCATTGTCAAATGTGCATTTGTCTCAATCAGCTTCTGGTAGAACCTCTCAAAGGACAACCATGCTAGGCTCCTCAATACAAGCACAACATAGCATCCATAATAGTGTTAGGGTTTGTGCCTGCTTATGGGATGGGTCCCAAGTTGGGCCCATCACACACATATCAGCCTTTCCTTCAGTGTCTGCTCCATTTTTTTTATCCCTGCATTTCTTTTAGACAGGAACAATTTTGGGTCTAAAATTTTTAGGTGGGTTGGTGTCCTCATCCCTCCACCAGGGGCCCTGTCTAACTTCTGGAGGTGATCTCTTCAGGTTTTATCTCCCTACTGTTGGACATTTCAGCTAAGGTTAACCTCACTGACAGCCCAGGAAGCCTTTGAGAGATTATTAATTCTACAGTGATAAATTTATGATTTTTCATTAAAAATATTCTGCCATCCTGTATATTAAGACCCAGACTGAGACAAACAGCAGCTATTCTCCTAAGGAAGCCTTTGTCTATAGAATCTTTGCTCCTGCATGGCACAGTCTACCTGCCTGCTCAGGCCAGTGTTAAGGTTTTCACTGTAGTTAATAGTAAGTTACTAACAGACTTACTATGACCCCTCCTCATCTTCTCCCTTATAAACTCTAAAGAAGATCTTCTAGGGAGGAAAAACATAGTTTTAAAAAATATTAAGGGCAACTTGATAATTCAGACCCCTGCTTTTGACTTCCGTGATTTTCCTACTGGTTGGGGCTGACTGAAGCAAAGTCATGTGATCTGTTCACATGACACTTTTGCTTTAATTGGTGGAAGGATGAAGGACACCTGCAAGCATAGAGACAGTCTCTCTGTGAAATCTGAAAAATTTGCCACATTCATGCTTCCATCACTTTTCTGGGTAGAGCGGAGCCAAAATACTCAGCAGGACAGACCACCAAATGGCACCACTCGAAGGCTGTGCGCACACGAGCCTTCATGACCTGACTCCTCCTGGGAACTTAAGTAAATTCCCTGAGCTGGGGACCTTCCAATGGACACAATACAAAAGGTCATTATTTGCTTGATTCTCAGGCTTGAAATAAATAAATAAGAAGGAAATACAGATGAAAGTTAAAAATAGGGCATGTGAATTAAATGTTACTTTCTCTGGGATCACAAATCCAGTAGCAAGAAATAAAGAAGGCAAAATAGAGACTATATTAAATGAGACTTCTGGAGGAATGCTATTTGCTCACCACTATTTATCCTGAGAGCTCTTCAGACTAATCCCTTATTAGCAAGTGTCCTACCATGTAGGTGGAATTCATGAGAGCATCTTTAAGGACATGCTGCAGAGTTATGCTCAAATAAATCCCTGGCTTAGACAATTTTTTTTCACACTCTGAACACTTTTCTCAAATGTTTTTTTTTTCCCTTGTTACCATTAAAAAAAATGCAGTAACTAGGAAACACATACATCTACACTCATACACAAAGTGTTCTTCCTCTCCCTTGTTCATCCCTGCCCCTGCCGCCCCATTTGAACTTTCAGGAAGTTATCATTCCATAGATGTTAGAGTGGGACAATCACAGTCACCCAATTACATGGGTCTGTGGTAAGAGGCACCATACTGTCTCTGTAGCTATGCTTAGCTTATAATAAACAAAGAATGGCCTCAGGGAAGGCTGAATCGGAACTTCCACGCCTGCCTTGGAAGCACTCATCCAGCCAGGGAATTATGTCACAGGTGGAGCAGTGTCTATGGGAAAGAAAGCATCTGCTTCCGCACAAATGTCATCAGTAATAAAGAAAAATGGGGAAGCTATGTGATCCAGGGATTGGATCGTGTCCATATCCGGTGTGATTTTCAGTTGTGAACAATTTTTACCCTTTGTGATTGTGTGTTTCTTGAAAACATTTTTGTAGCTTCATCAGGACTGGGAGAGAGACAGGAGAATCTATAAAGGCTTTAGGAAAATGATAATTTCTGAAATCAGCTACAACCACTGGTGCTACTTTCTGGTTCAGAAGCAAGTGGCTTGGGAGTGTGGTACATTTAAGCTCATAAAAATCCCTCTGAGGGCACACTGGTCATCAAACAGCTCTGAGAAAACTGAATTTGCAAATGAATCTAAAAACATGTGGGTTCAATTTTTCTTGAAATATCCTGAGGTTAAAAAATTGAGGAGGCTGGGGAATGCTTGGCAGAAAGAGCCTGGGGTTTGGCTCTGTGCACAAGTTTCATATATACATGTGTATATATGTGTATATGTATATGTGTATATATGTATATATACATACACACACACACACACGCACACACATATATACATAGTTTTGCCAGAGAGAAAGTATTACCTGGACCCCCATCTCATTCATATCTGTAATGAAATTGCAAATGGCCTGTATTCTTGGGGTACCTGCCATGTGGGCAAAAAAGTTAAATTCATTCAGAAGGAAAGTGAGATTCAGCCATTCCCAGGGTGGCTCATGCAAAGTGGACCTAGAATTTAAGCTCTATCATGGGCATAGTGTCCAGCAACGTGATGGTGAGGTAACCATCTGCCGGCAGCGTTGCTTCTCCTCGATGGCTCTCCATCTGCCTCTCTTATCAAGCTTTACCCCTCTTTCCTTTCTGCCAACCCCCCTAAAATAATACCCTTTTTATGACCAAATAAACACAGGCAAATATGGAATTGCTTTAGAGCAAATCCAAATTGTTTTAAAAGACCCTGAAAATCGGGTGGGTGGGGGAAAATGCATCTGTGCAAGAGCAGTAACTAGTCTCCAAACAACAAGGCTTGCAACACAGAATCCTATTTACAGGATGATGTGTGTTGCCCGTAAGTGGCTGTTCCTGGTCTCTGAGGTAGCAGGGTTGTCACATGGTTCTGTTGTTGCCATGGCAATAATCTGTAATTGTGCAGAAAATCCACAGAACTCTCGAGCAAACCCCTCAGTGGATTGTGCTGAGAGCAAATCAAGCCTGTGGAAGCCTAGAATTGATGGAGCTATGAAAGTGCATTGCCCACTCTGGTCCTCATTTTACAGCCTTCCTTCCCTTGGCCCTCACCTAACGATGGCAAATGCTCTCACTTAAGTATTTGTTTCTCACTTTAGTCTTTATAACTGGGGACAGGTATAAATCCCAGTGAGCAGTGGGAAGGCGAACATTTATTTCTTAGACTTCCTAGTATTTGGTTGGGAATCTGGTGTGTGTGTGTGTGTGTGTGTGTGTGTGTGTGTGTGTGCCTGAGTACATGGATGCATGCGTGCATGCAAGCATGGGTGCGTGCATGTATGTGGGTGTTTGTGTGGGTGCGTGGAATTGTAGTTTCTTTGGCATGAATTTCTTAAGCCTAGACCAGCACTGAAAACTGACACTGGCATTGTATACAGACATGAAAAACATTAGGGTCTTCCTAAGGCCAGGTGAGGGTTTTTCCCCTAGCAAAAGCACCAGGTGGACACAGGGCAGGGAAATGGAGCAGTGAGAATGTGTTGTTCTTGAAGTTGCTTGGCAACAGGGTGGGAGGAGTAGTATACACATGTACAACACACCCATCTGAACGCATGCCAAGACTCGCCTTCCTTAAGGCCAGCTAATACAAACCATGCCTAAAATGTATCTGGGAAATGAAGGGGAGCTGGCTTTAGATGCTCTCTGTGACATGTAAGCATGTATCAGTGGTCGACCCCTAGTGTGTGTGTGGGTGGGTGGCATGGATGTGGGGGTGGGCTGACAGCAGGAAGAAGCAGGAAGGAGAGCCAGACAAATCACTCTCATGGTCCAGAGTGCAGTGGCAATCCCATGGGAATGCAGTTTCTCAGCAGATCCCATGAGAACATCTGGGACAGAGATGCTCACGCCAGGCCCCAAATACAGATTCATTAGTAAAAATGCCTCATTTCTTCCTGTCTCTCTCTCTTTTTTTTTTTATCTTCCCAATATACCACAAATATGATTTTCTTTTCTTCTACACATTTTCTTTTTCTCCTGGGAGCAGGAAATCTGCCACTAGAAACTTCTAGAAAAGGAAAATGGGGAACACTGTACATTGAGGTGTTTTCCCTGGAACACCATCTTAACTGGAATCACATCATCATAGACAATATCCACGTTGCTTCAATGAGCAGAGAGGAATGTGACACAGGAAAATGGAAGTGTCCACCATAGATCTGGAGAGTCTTGTGAACCAGGATGGGATTTATAGCCCCTCAAAGACCAAAGGACTTAAATAGCAGAGACAAATAAATCCAACGGTTTGATTCTAGAATATTTGGCTTCAACTATTTTTGTTTGGACATTTTTCTCAAGGCTCAGAGACTCAGGAAAAATGGATCCAAATGGCTTACACTGGGTCATGAACCTAGTTCTTTCTTGGCAAGGCCCAGGGTGCATAAGAGAAGAGAGATTATAGCACTTAGTGTCCGTCAGAGATTCCATGGAGTAAGGGAAAGAGGGGCTCTCAAACATATGGAGGAGGAAGGGGATCAAATAGGAGACAGCGATGGTTGGGGCAGGAAGAAGAGAGAATTTAACATTGTGTTCCAACTGTGGAAGGAAAGGGGAATGGTGGAAATGCCAATTGTTTAATCCTTTGCATATCAGGACAGAAGGTAGGTAAACAGAAAGCCAGGGAAGGAGTCTAGACAACTTTTTGTTTGCCATCCTCTTCCAAAAAAGAAAAAAAAAAAGAAAAGGAAAAAAAAAAACCATGTAGAAAAGAGACAACAACCTGATTTGACGCCAGCCACGATAATGGAGAGGACGTCCTGCTAGTCGAAGCTCTCGGTAAATGTCCACTTCTCAGCACGTCTGATTACAGGCTGAAGTTGACCGATCGGCAAACTACTCAATTATAAGCCCATCTTCTCCCTATGGTGCCGCTAATTAAAATGGGAAGTGTGCTCTGCAGCTCACACACTCCGTGAAGTTGTACCTTCCAAAAGCTGAATTAGTCACAACAATTAGCCCTTGTCACTGCAGCTCAGGCCCCTCTTCCTCCTCCCCCAATCCCACTTCTGTTCGGTGTGAATTCATCTCTGAGAGAGCCTTCCCCAGGGATCCTTGATCTCCTTCATTTTTTTTTTTTAACTGTGAGAATGAAGCACATGTGGCGGGTGCCTTGAAATACAACCCCCAGAATGTATCTATGTAGGAATCTCCATGTTCTGGAATGTTCTGACCTTTTGTCTGGCTAAGTGTCATTTTTTTCTTTCTTCCTGAAGTCATACCCGGAAAGGTATTCCTATGTGTATTTAATTTTTAAGAGATGAGAGAGAGTAGGTGTGTGTAACAACATGGATCTAGTATCTTTCTAGTTGTAGGAGGTGAGTTCTTCAGACAGCCGGTACAAGCTGTAATCCTTTCTAATTTTCTTTCTCTGCCTTAATAAATATAATGGGATGCTTTGGTAATTTCATCTGAACATGTGCTTCTCTGTAACAAGATGAGGCTCTTATGTGCAGAAGAAGAAGAAGAAGAAGAAGAAGAAGAAGAAGAAGAAGAAGAAGAAGAAGAAGAAGAAGAAGAAGAAGGATGTCCAGAGGCACCATGGCAACCAGATAGGAGAGCAGGGATTTGAGATACAGCTACCCAGCACATCCAAGCACTAGCTTGAAGGCCAAAGCCACAGCTTCCCAACACACAGGAGAACTTTCATAAACTGTTCAAGGTCCAGTTCTTAGCTGCATTAGTGTTAGAATCAATACTTGTGGCTGCAAGCAAGAAGGCTTCCTTCAAGAAGGGTTGCCAATTGGCCTCCAGTGGAAAGCTGCCTGAGGGCACTCGTCTTGTTATGTCCCCTCCCTTGGAAGGAGGAGACTCCAGATGCTCCACCTTCTCACACAAACTTTCCATTCTGCATTTGGTGCCTCCATTGATGACTCGTTGTTCTATAAATGAGGAAGTATCTACATTGAAATACTTTCTTATGATGTCTGTGCACACTGAAGAGTGTCTAAGAAAATCACTTAGTACCCCATGGCGGAATGGCTGGCCACCCTCAGAGTCACTGCACAAATTCAGTTTTGTGCAATGAGGGTGGAATACAGTTAAATGTTCCTTACAGTACACATTGGTTAAAGACTTTGATGTTTTGGTAAGTTGTTTCAGTTTCAGGGTTTTGTAGCCTAGGATGGTCTGAAACTTATTATGTAGCATAAGAATGACCTTGAATTGTTCACGCCCCTCCTGTACATTATGAATGTGGGGATTACGGGCACGTAACACCACACCCAGTAGCTTTACATCATACTGGGGATCCAACCCAGGGCTTCATTCATGTTGGCCAAATACTCTAGCAACTGAGCTATATCCTTAGCCTCAGTTTTAGGTTTCTAAAGTCATTAGATAATTCTACTCTTTGAGTCTGTTTCTAAATTTACATTTTAAAAAAGCAACTAATTTGTATGGTGATTGAAGGATTAAGGAAGTGATGATCAGAAAGTATCAGACACATAGAAAGTGACTGGTGCTACTCATCAGTGATGATGATTTGAATTCTGGTCAGGGGTCCCAAGCAAGTGGTCAGTTGACATCTGTATGAAGAAAAGAAGGAAACTCTAGAGGCAAGCAGGCCATGTAAACTCTTCCCAGATCTGGATTCTTGACCACCTGTATGCTTACATCTTACTTAGATCTTTGCCACTCTGTTTTCACCGGCTCTTGGATACGAGCATACTTTCTGTTTCCCATCTCCATGCAGCCTTAGCCAGGGTGTTTAATGTGGGAATGGAGAGTTGAAGATGACTCAGGAAAACCTTACTTATTTATCAAGTTTCTTTATCGGGCGTGGCTTCAGCCAAAGGTTGTCAGTCGTGTGACCAAATTGAACAGGAAACGCACACACACACAGACCCACTCGAATGTACAAACTGAACTAGAACTGTCCATTCTACCCACACAGAAAGACATACGTTTTTAACTTTAGACTATGAATACTCACAGGGTTCATCTGTGGCTGATGGTTCTATGGACTAGAGATCAAGTTGTACATTTAATATGATACAGATGTGTTTAGAATAACAGATTGATATCCACTGAAGACCGTGCAGCTCAGAGTCAGTGTGTGGGGTCAACTGCTAGAGCACTTATAATATAGTGAGTTTGTGACAGTTTTCACTCCAAGCAGAGGACCAGAGCTAGACTAATGAGAAAGTTAGAAAGCAGTCAGAATGATATTAACAAGATGGTGGGTGGGGAGCAGGAAATAGCATGGCTGGCTCATACACAGGCTCAAGTTGCTCACTGTCATATACAATAAATCTGTTCAAAATGTTAAAAGCAATTAAATACAATGAAGAGAATATAGATGTGGAAAAAAGCTATTGTAATTGGATATCCCAGAACTTGAAACTGAGGCATAATGTTTTATAATAGTCTATATGAGAAAATATTCTTCCCAACAGCCTAACAAGGATTAAGTTATTGAACAACATTATTTCAAAATGTTTTCTAGTTTGGAGCCCATGCCTCAGCATCTTTTGCACAGAGTTGCAGCTACAAAAAAATTCACAATGTTAAGAGCACAAGCCCACAGAATATCTGAGTTCAACTAACATTCTTGGTATCTTGTTTTTACAGGTAATATAAATTTGGATGGCCAGGTTTGCACACTTGGGCTCTTTGTTTCACTTAACACCCAAGAAGTCTTGGCTACTACTTGATCAGAGCTCCCTAATTAATCTCTAGGTATGAAAATAACTCTGTTTATTCCCACAGTCACCTAAATGTCTTTAGGTCCCCGTTGTGGGTTCAGATTCTGTCAGTTACAAACATACTGCTTGAGAACCAATGACATAAATTCCCTGAGTTCATGAGCTTATAGCTCAGCAAGGAAGACAGATACTAGGCATATCTGTACTGAAGTAGGTATTTAAGTACACTTGTCTTGAAAAACTTTTGGGGAAGGAAGGGTAAGTTTTCTTCAAAGATATGGCCCGTGGCCCAAAAGGCTACCCATGTATCAGTATACAGTCCCATACCTATGCCCATACAGGTAGCAGTGAGCAGACTGTGTGTGTGTGTGTGTGTGTGTGTGTGTGTGTGTGTGTGTGTGTGTGCTAGTGGGGAGGAGAGGAGAGGAGAGGAGAGGAGAGGAGAGGAGGGGAATTGAGGGCGGGAGGGGGTAGTTTAGGTCACAGTGCTTTAGATGTGTAAATGAAATTCTCAAATACTAAAGAATAGATGGAAAGAGAGCGTGGGATTCTAGAAAGTGGAACCAGCATGTTGAAAGTCTCAGAAGAGAGACAAAGAAGCATACTGAAGGAACTGGAGAAAGGCAATCTGATAGGTGTACAGGGAGGTTGGAAAAGACAAGGACAAGGTGACGGGCAGTATTTACACTGAGAGTGCATAATGTAAGGAGACCTAGAAATGGTCCCCAAGTGTATCACACAGTAGAGGACCAGCTGCCTCTCCCAAGTCAGTTCAGTTCATTAAGCTCTCAGGAAAAAACATTGTATTTAACCTAAATTGTAATTTACTTTCACTGTGAAATAAGGAAGCACTATTAGGAATTTGGCTGCTCCTGGTGGGTAGTCAAGGGACAGTACAGTTCTTTTATCAATATTTATCAACCATCGGTTATTCCAGTGTCTGTGCCCTTTGCCGCAATCCACCCAACACCTGTATTCTAGTTGGTACATACTCTGTTTTCCCCAACAGACTGTTTTTATCCTCAGAAAGATTTACTTAAAATGGGCACTTTAAATCATTACTACAAATGGCAAGGCAGTATTGCATGCCAGAAAGTGAAAGGAATCAAAGCAACCGTGATCACTACAAATAAGACAATGGGGTCACAGACTCGACAGTCACTTTTGGTCTCCTGGTGTTCTGAGCCTGGGACCTAGTCTTTATTGTATAAAAAAGAGAGGCCAGTAAAATATTAGAATTGGGAATACGAATTAATGCCAAATGGAGGTATTTTCCTTGACTGCGTCTAGGTTTAGAGACACTTGCAAAGGAAGCACCGTCCCCACACCCCCTATACATTATAGTGTAAGAGACATCACAACATCAAGACATCCACAGACCACTGATGCATGCAGTCTCAGCCTTAGAAAGCAAGGCTGTCTGCTAGGTAATGGATACAACCCCAAAGTGTACAAAAACAAACACACACACACACACACACACACACACACACACACATACTATCATTCATAGTCCTGGATATCGTGGGATTCACTCTGGCCTCAAGCTCATGATTGCTTTGCTTCACCCTTCTGAAAGAAAGCACACAGTCTTGACTGATTGACTGTAGGAAGGCAGGTTTTTGTGTGGCAATGAATGTGAGGATCATCTTTTGGACATGAAGGTAGGCATTTGATGTTTAGGGTAGTTTTTCTTAGAAACAAGACTTCTTCTGGACCAAAGTCTTAGGGAACACTTTTGTCAAAGCAAGATTTAGTCCAGGAGGACCTTGAGTCTGAGATTACTAGCCAGAGAGCTTCAGGGGGATGCTCCCTGTAAAGCCAGGTAGACAGTGCTTATGTTACAGAATCAGGTGGGATAGATCTGGTTGGGTGACCATTATATAAGTTAGGAAGTGCCTGAGGACAGCTGCAGAAGGCTCACACCCAGTGTTTAATAGTCAGAACCGTCACGCTTAAGACACATTATAATTTTATATATAATTGCCAGTCTGTCACAGCCACCATGAGAGTCAAGCTGATGACATTGGGGGCTGAGGATAAGGATCAAGATCCCTATCCTGGAGAAAGGGCACCAGAGAGCCCAAGAAGACATGGACTCTAGTAGAAGTAGGTTTATTTTGTTACTGTCCAGACAGAAACAGAAGCACTGGGGTGATGGAGAGAAAGCATCAGCCACCTAGTCTAAAGGTGCTAGTCCATCAGGAATGAGGAGAGGGTAGCAATGGTACTCAATTAAGAAGTGAGGCGGATGGGGGATGGTTTCTAGAAACACACGTCTGATCTAGTGTCTGAACCTGCACATTAGCATCACCAAGAAACTTGGTCCCACCTCTACCACTGCACCGAAGACTCAGAGTTGGCCCAAGCAATCATGTTGCTCACATGCTTGTTTGAGAACAACTGCTGTAGGTTAAGAAGTATACAGAGCTGGAAGGGGGTCAAGGTGCATTCCCCAAAGGGCCAGGGTACCAATCAGATACTGCTAGGCTCGTGTACTGACTTCCCTTCCTGGCTTCTCACATCCCAACAGTTATTCTTTGGGTCCCATGATTGATGCTCACAGATAACCATCCTAATTGCAACAGGTAACTTGAATGGCTTTTCATTAATGACTTTTAATTTTTAACCTTATTTTTTTTTCAGATAGATAGAAACTTTGGGAGGATTTGAATGCAGCCTCTCATTTATCTGCTAGGCTTGGTAATTTTTCAGTGACTCTTAAGATTTTAGCTTGTTTTATCTTGTTTCAAGTAAGGGCTCCTCTGTTTTACTGCATACTTAGTAATATTCATCCTAGTGATAGAGAGGGGGTGGTCTGCTTTTCTCCCTCCCTATCTATAGTATAGGATTGATGGGTTTTGGTGAATAGGGTGGTCCTGCCATTAAGACCCTGGCAGAGACAGCTTGGGATATACTGTTGCTGAGACACAGACTGTGGCCTGAGACCTGTGTTTGAATCTGGACATTTTTTTTTTTAAACAAGTTAGCTGTCTAACCTAAGGGAAATCACCTAACTTCTCTGAGTCTCTATTTACTGTCAGCAATGGTGATCTCATGCAGTGATTGGGAAAGTCCAGGGAGATTATGCGTGCCTCTAATAGACCAGGTTCAAATTAATGCCTTAGTAAATGAGAGTGATCCAACTGTACTTACTCCCTACTTTCATGTTTCTTGTGATCCAAATAGAGCGATATTTTCTGGATACAGTCTAAGCAATAATAGGTAACATTTCTTTCCGGAGTTCTTATCAGTTCAGAATAACTGTGCTACTTGTAACCAAAATATAACCCAAACAACTATGTGTGATAAGAAATCCTATCTCAGGAACCCAAAGAACTGAAGGTCTCTTAGGGGTGAACCACTTAGGGCTCCTGTTGTATTTCTTGAATTTTGATGGCAACTTACTATGTCTTGGTTTTCTCTTCCTCATAGCTTCCTTGGTCACAAAATGAGAGGCAGAAAGTTGCCAAGGTTATGTATTCCTTTGCTCCTCTCTGGCAGGAGTTCAGGAGAATCCCTTTCAGTCCATCTTACTGAATTAACCTAGGTTGGGTGCTTTCTCCTGGAAGTAATAACATGTGTTGATTGGCTGATTTCCCAAGGTCTGATTTTTTTAACCCGTCACTAGCATCTGGCTAATGATTCATCAGTTAGACCAAGAATCTCCTTAAGAACCTGACTCACTCTTAGTGTGTTAGGTTGGTTGAAGAGAAAGATGGAGACTTGAAAGCATGAAGGACCAGGGAATGGAGCAACGTCTCAGCATTTAAGAATGCTTGCCATTCTTGCAGAGGACCCGGGTTCAGATCCCAGGACCCACATGGTGACTCTCAACCATCAGTTAACTCCAGCTTTTGGAGATCCAGCACCCTTTTCTGGTCTCCTCAAACATTAATCTCATGTTTATATAACCATACCTCCTTACACACAAAAACACATAGTTTTTAAAAATATCTAAAAGCAGAAAAAAAGGCCCAAATTTGTTCATTCCAAGAGATTGTTTTTATGTTGTAGGGAATTTTAATTTTAATCATTACAGCTGTCCCTATGAGTGAGCTGTTCTGTTTATTGTGAAATTCAAAGAGGTTAAATAACTTGTTTGCTCTAAGTCACTAGCATGGTTAACAGAGCCAGTATGCAGCCTGGATCCCAGAAAGCCAGTCCATCCTTTGGCCTTTGTCTTGCCCAGTGGGCTGGTCTATTTGGGGGTAGGGATGGGTATTATACAATATTAGTCTCCCAGGCTGGATGCTCAGGGATCCTGGCATTAACCCATTGAGGTGGACTCAATTTTACCCCATGCTGAGGAATAATGGGAAAGTTCTGGAAAAAAATAACTTGAGCTGAGCTCTCGAGTTTCCACAGTTATTTGTCTGTTGTTACCAAGCACTAAAAATTTTAGAAATTCACTATGGTCATATAGTCAGGGAGAATGACTTCATGCTTGCAACCACAAATGCAAAATGCTCTGGAATCTGTAAGATGAACTACATTTTAATTAGAAAGGAGAAAGAGGGGTGAAGACAGTTGTTGGATATTTTTTTTTCAAACCCTCCCTTGGCTTGCCTTTGGGCCAAAATGTGACAAGTGCCCTAAATCTGATAACAAACATACACTTCTGAAGTCATTGTTTGCTTTCCAAAAAGAAAAAACGTCCCACTGGTTTCCTGTTTCCAGTTAGAGTTTTAGAGTTCAAGGATGTCCACCCTTGCACTACAGTACAGGAGTCCCAGGGAGCCTTCCTCCATGAAATGTTACAAAGCAAAAGTGAAGCTCTCAACTCACACTCCAGTCTTCTTTGTTCTTTTGTTGTTGTTTGTTGTTTTGTTTTGTTGTGCTATGTTTTGGGTCAAGTCTGTAGAACCTTGAATCAAGCAATATTAAAAAGGCTTGCAGTTTATTCTAAAACTTATCCATCACTTCATGTCCATGTATTATTCTCAAGTCCTCAATTAAACTTCTTAACAAGAGATAGATTTCCCAACTGTCAGCAGAGAAGGAAGTGGGTCACAGAGAGTTTCTACATGGCATGGCATAGACAGAAACTCTTGACTATCTAACACAGTGACAGATTAACTATGGGGTAGGGGCAAGGAAAAGGCAGAGAAACATCATGTGGGTGTGTCTTATCATGAGCAACCCATTGTCTTGACAGCTTTATATGTACTATCTCGTTTAGTGCCTTCAGCAAATCAGTGTAATTTGTTGTGTGTGTTTGTGTGTTTGTGTGTGCATGCATGAGAATGTGTGTATCCATGTGAATGTCAGTGAACAACCTTTGTTTTCATTTCTCAGGTTCAATGACCTTTAAAAAAAGATTTATTGTATTTGTAAGTGTGTGTGTGTGTGTATCTGTGGGTATGTGCAGGTGTGTATGTCTCAGTATGAACACATAAGTTCAGATATGTCCACAAGACTAGAAGAAGCCATCATAATCCCTGAAGCTGGAGTTACAGCTAGTTGTGGGTATAAGAACCAAACTTGGTTTCTCTGCAAGAGTGATACAAATTTTTAACTTCTGATCCATCACTACAGGCCTATACAAGATGGATATTTGTTTCTTTGTTTGTTTGTTTGTTTTTTGAGGCAAGTTCTCTCAATAACCTGAAACTTGCATGGGCCTGGGATTTCCAGTCTCTGTCTCCCAAGAGTAAGGTTACAAAGGCTTGTCTCCTGCTTGAGTTCCTTTTTTCCTTCCTTCCTTCCTTCCTTCCTTCCTTCCTTCCTTCCTTCCTTCTTTAATGTGGGAAAAAAGGTCACAGTAGTGGTCCTGTAGGCTTTCGACGTGGCTGGTCCCACATACAGGAGAAACGTCTAAGGATCCAGAGGCTGGGGGCTTTGGTGACAGCAGACCCCAATGACACGAGAAAGTCCTTGGTTCCAAAAGGGTTTATTTTCATGGCAGATAGTGGATGGATCTGGATGTACCTCCAATGAAACTCAAGGCAGTCCTGAGTTAAATAGGGAGGGAGAAAGGGGGAGGGTCTGGGGAGGAATTTGCTCTGCCCTCTGGCCTTCATTAGTATGCAAGTACCTAGGGCCTGAGGCCTATGGTCACGCCCTCTACTTGTGCACTTTGGGAGGGGTTGTAATGGCCTATGTGACTGAACAATGTAGGTCTATGGAGAGGAGACTGCGTCTGGGTTCTCTGGGTTCTGGGAACGTGGCTGAATGCCTGCCACTTCTCCCTTGGAGTCTCGGGGTTCCAGGCCCATGCCCAACCATGAACCAGGATACCCTTACACAGTCCCACACCTTCTTTCCTTCCTTCCTTTTCTTCCTTCTCTTTCTCTCTCTCTCTCTCTCTCTCCTTCCTTCCTTCCTTCCTTCCTTCCTTCCTTCCTTCCTTCCTTCCTTCCTTCCTGGATTCTGTGGTTTGAACTCAGATTCTTTTTTTTTTTTTTTTAATTGGATGATTTATTTACATTTCCTATGTTGTCCCCTTACCCCATCCCCCACCACCCCCTCGGAACCCCCAATCCCCTCGCCCCTCCTCCTTCTTCTCTGTGGATGTAACCTCTATCTACCCCCCCCACTCCCACCTCCCCACCCTCAAAATTCCCACCCCCTGGGGCATCCAGCCTTCATGAGGTCAAGGTTCTCTTCTTCCACCTATGCCCAGCAGGGCCCTCCACTTTTACATATTCAGCTGAAGCCCTGGATCCCCCACTAAGTGCTCCCAGGCTGGTGGTTTAGACCCTGGGAGCTGTGGTTGGTTGGTATTGTTGCTCTCCTCATGG
>NW_021604732.1:3670732-3671533 GCF_004785775.1 Grammomys surdaster
CATTTTCTTTGACAACTGTGTCAATATTTTCCACCGTATCTTCTGCATTTGAGATTCTCTCTTCTATCTCTTGTATTCGGTTGGTGATGCTTGCGTCTGTGACTCCTGATCTCTTTCTTAGGTTTTCTATCTCCATGGTTGTCTCCCTTTGAACTTTCTTTATTGTTTCTATTTCTAGTTTCAGGTCCTGAATGTTTTTGTTTAATTCCTTCTTTGTGTTTTCTTCCATTTCTTTAAGGGATTTCTGTGATTCCTCTTTAAGGGCTTCTATCTGTTTACTTGTACTCTCCTGTATTTCTTTAAGGGAGTTACTTAATTCCTTCTTATAATCCTCTATCATCATCATGAGAAGTGATTTTAATTCTGAATCCTGCTTTTCAGGTGTGATGGGGTGTTCAGGGCTTGCTATATTGGGAGAACTGGGCACTGATGATGCCAAGAAACTTTGGTTTCCGTTGCTTATGTTCTTGCGCTTGCCTTTCGCCATCTGGTTAACTCTAGTGGTACCTGCCCTCACTGTGTAAAACTGGAGTCTGTATTTCCAGTTATCTTGCTTATTGCAGAGCTCCTCAGGGTCCAGAGGTCTCTGTGGTCTTATGCTCCTAATCTCCTGGGTAGAAGAACTCCTGGGACTCAGGCCACCTCTTGGATCTGGAAATCCTTCTGCTCTGAGTGCAGTGGGTCCTCAATGACTCAGGATTCAGTTTCAGCTGCTCTGAGTGCAGTGGCTCCAGCTGCTCTGAGTGCAGTGGCTCCAGCTGCTCTGAGTGCAGTGGCTCCTGGATGACTCAGGATTCAGTT
>NW_021604732.1:3671543-3761650 GCF_004785775.1 Grammomys surdaster
GTGGCTCCTGGATGACTCAGGATTCAGTTTCTCAACAGGACAGGAGCAGACCGACTCTGTGTCTGCTCCAGCCCAGAGGACCAGGCAGGGGCGGAAGCTGAACTCAGATTCTTATGTTTGCAAGGCAGACATTTTACTGACCAAGATCAAAGAGTATAGTTTTTTTCTACTCCATTTCATAGATGATCATACTGAGGTTTAGAGAAAAGAACTCAATGTGTATATTTTAGAATGACCTCATCTGTAATGGTGTAGGCACCTGAGAATGTCTGAGGCAAGGGCTGTAAAAGGCTGAATCTAGAAGCTTTGAATAGGTCTCTTTAAGGTTTGCTCAGCTCTGCTATTGTACAACAATCTATTGATAACACATATGCTTAGATTTGGATGAAGCTTTCCCATGAGGAACAGTCATTGCAGTGGACCAAACCTTTAGATTGCAATTTTCTGAAGCCTGGATTTGAGCAGTGTTTCTCAAACTATCTGTGAAAAGTTGCTAGTCAATTTCTCCTCTGATTCCCAATATAGTGTGGATTGCTACCCCTATAAAAGATACAAACATGAATGAATGAAAAATGAAATTAGAAGGATATATATATATATATATATATATATATATACCCAGATTTTTATAGTTTTGAAATTCGGGAGACATGAAATTATTTCATCAAATTTCTAAGTATTCATAATCATTCCCAAGTTCTGTATCTAACTCAGTATGGCTCACCAATACGTGGTCCATGAAATAGTGCCCTCCTATATCTGACACTGCATAGCTGTACTCTAGAGATTAGGGTCTTTATGACCTCTCCTACTTATAAATCCATGAGCAGGGCAATTCTGACTCCTTTCTGTTTTATGATTTTGGTTTTGTGAGCCTCTCTATAGCTCCTCTGGAAGAGAAACTAGTACTTTTAAACCATTGAGCCAGCTCTCCAGCCCTCTTACTACTTTCATAGAAATCAAGGGCCAGAATTCTTCCTTCTCTCCCTTGTGTTATCCTCATGGATGTGTCTCTCTTTCTGCCATCTCTTTGAGACAGAGAAGAATGTTATCATATTTTTAATTAGTGGTGCCCAAAGCAAGAAGAGAAAAGAAGAGGAGAGGAGAGGAAAGGAGAGGAGAGGAGAGGAGAGGAGAGGAGAGGAGAGGAGAGGAGAGAAGAGAAGAGAAGAGAAGAGAAGAGAAGAGAAGAGAAGAGAAGAGAAGAGAAGAGAAGGAAAGAGCACCTTTTCCTTGATCTACTCTTAGTAATTGTTCTCTTAGGTAGGATGAACGTGTCCCATGAACTGGCCACTATTAGGCTTCAGTGCCCATGGGTCATATGACTCATGTTTACACCAGCCTCTGTGAAGAAGTTAGGATACCATGGTGGGCTTAGCTTAGGATTTGTTCCCTCAGACTGGACAAGAGCAACCAGACTAAAAGCACTGAGCTAATGAAGAGGATTTTAGAAATATGTCTAAGGAATCCCATCAATTTGTTAAAGATCTGGGCATGCCATTCTAATCTGTCCAGTCCTCAGCCTCTGCTCTTTCTTTTAGGAATCTGTCTGGATGGAAGACTGCTCTCCCTGCTATGATTCTGGCTTTGTAATGTATGCACATTTCAGCATTTGTATGGAACTTGAAATTTTATAGTGTGCCACCATATTTATTGTACAACTTGAGTGGGATTCCTTGCAACATTTTTTTGCTCTAGAACTATGTCAGAGGACAAACTTTCATCCTGGACTGATGACAAAGATCATGCAGTAAGAATTTTCTTCATCAAGCTGCTAGCCCTGGACTTTTGATACACTCTGATGTGTTCTTTTCAAGGTGCTAGACCGTTTGTTCTGAACTGATGGGTCAGCAGCTTGAGAACAGCAGCTGACCCATGTGCAGAGGGTGCTCATGTGGATGTCAGTGGTCTCAACTCTTCTGCTATATTTGGATATGAAGTGCTTCCCAAGATGAGGGATGTTCAGTTCCCAATGTTGGGCAGCAGAGGAAGAAACAAACAAACAAACAAACAAACAAACAAAACCAGAACAAGTTGTTTTCCCTAGTCATGGCCTCTATCTACAGCCAAAGTGTACCTTCCCCTGTTTTTTGCATTATTAAATTCACAGCCATGTAGCAAATCAGCAAACATGATTTTGTGAATTACTTTTTTGTTTGCTTTGATTGGGTTTGGCTTTGATATTAAAGTATGTAACAGAAGGGCAGGGAGCTTGCTCAGTCAATAAAATGCTTATATGCAGCATGAGGATCTGAATTTGAACCCGATCACTTACATAAAAAGCCAGCATAGGGGCAGGAGAGATGTCTCATTGGTTGAATGTATATAGTGCTCTTGCAGACAACATGACTTTGGTTCCAAGCACCCAAACCTAGAGGCTCACAAGCACCTGTAACTCCATCTCTAGGGGATCCAGTTCCCTCATCTGGCCTCTGTGGACACCTGGGCTCATCTGCACACCCCCTACTCAATGCATATGGAATTAAAAATGAGAAAAACTCAAACAAAGCAAGCAAGCTGGGCATAGTGGCATATGCTTATTTTCTCACTGTTGAAGAAGCAGACTGCAAGGCTGGCCAGCCTGTCCTAAGGCATGAAGATTTGGTGAGAAACCTGAGTTCCGGGTCCCAGTGAAAAAAACAGGACTCAAAGAAGAAGGTGGACTCCTCCTAAAGAACAGTATCTGAAGCTGCACACATGTACATGAGCACCTACATACGTGTTCACCTGCACACAGGAACATACATCTATTTAAATTAAGAGAACTGTAGATGAATCTTAGATAGTCTTTGCTTCCTTTGCAATTGAGAAGCTTCATGGAAAGCTTTTAGAAACATGTTTGTTGGTCTGTTTATAAAAACAGATCTGCAGGAAAACGTGGAAACCTTAGTTTTGCTTCTTCCATATCCACTGCCAGGGCTACCATTGGCACATGGCAGGAGTTCTCAGAGGCGTGAGCATTGCCCTGACCTGAAAGACATTTTACCCGCTTCACCTATTCTCTATGGCCAGCCTTGGACGGAGTATTTTTTTTTTTTTTTTTACAAAGGCCAACTAGAGCACTTTCAGACTGCTACAACAGAGAAGTCCCCTTTCACACCAAAATTTGAGGTTGAGGTTGAATAAGGGACTAGAGGATGAGTTCAGAACCAAGGGACCAGCACTTTGCACTAAATTCCTTAGCTACCTCTGACAGGCTGCCAGCTTCCAAAGTCACTGGCTAGAATATGTCATTCAACCATTCTGAGTGACAACTGAGATTATAATTAAGCTGCTAAAAGAGAGCCTTCTAAGAGTGCAGGAGTGCTCCCTTTTATCCCTTTCCCCATCATTCTCCTGTTTCCTCCCTCCTCCTCCTCCTCCTCCTCCTCCTCCTCCTCCTCCTCCTCCTCTTCTTCCTCCTCCTTCTCCTCCTTCTCCCCTTTAATGTCGACAGACAAGTGAACATGTTTGGGGAGGGTATTTAGGGAAATGCTCTTTGTAGCTTTCAGAAGGCTGTTTGTGGCTTTCTATCAGGAAGAATGCAGGGCTTAGACCAAAGCTCAGATGCAAAAGCTCTCAGGGTTTACGTAAGCATAGGCTGTACCCCATCCATGTCCAGTACCTATCTAAAAAACTGGCAGGTAGATGAGATTGATTGACAATGCTCACTAGTTCCAGTGTCTTGGCTAAGCAGAGCAACACAGACAAAAATTAGTAACAAAGCACAGCTCTGCGTCCTGTAACGTGACTGGCATAAGCCCTGTAGCAGCGGAGGTTCTCATTAGGGCTCCTTTGGCTCCTCGGTCTGGATTTACTGTTTTAACCCATTAGAAGAGTTAATACAATGTGTGGGATAACACAGTTTCCATTAGGGGACAATCAAACTGGAAGCTGGTTTCCTCACTTGCTTTGATCTCTTTTCTTACATCAACTTGAAGCAGGGAGGAAGGAACCCACTGGGATTCCTGTGTATAGGCCTTGCCTCCTACAAAAGGAAGATTTTTACCTAGACAGCTCCTGATTCAAAGGTAAAACCATTAGTACTCATTAATTATCATAAAGACAGTACTAAGAGCATAGAAAAAAATGAAGCTGAAATAGCAATATAAATTCAAGCAGAAAACAAAAACAAAAGCCACACAAGTTGCAAGGGACGTTAGAAGACATGGTTTTGAGACCTCAAATCTCATGAAGACCGTCCTCTGATCATCCCCACAGGAGAACTACTCAGCCTATTGAAAGCAAAACTTTGCATGCCAGGGTCATGTGGTCATCTCCTTGCAAACACAGGGACTCTATGCATAATCTGTAACCACTGTTATACTGTCTGATGTATAACCCATTGTCTAAAGATGGAAAGTTGCTCCAAAAACTCCACCTGGAATCAGCCGGTCAAGAACTTGGATGCAAAAAAAGGGCAGCCTTCTCTTTCCTGCAAAAGAAAGGTCTTCACTCAGACTTCAACACGAAGCCAGTCTTGAGCCAAACTCTGGTTTAGGCAGAGGAGTGTTGGCTTCATTCATGCCCCACCTGGTGATCTCTTTCTGCGTCTCTGTTCTTTTCTCATCTTCAGTCTGTGAGGTCAGAGCTGTCTGGGAAGAAAAGCCATGTAACATGGTAAGTCATGCTACTGTCATGCCTGGTAGTGTAATATCTTGAAGGGATGTCAAATGGGGCCATCTGCAAGTAAGGATGTGCTATTACCTACAGCCAGTGATGTATGCCGTGAGTGATACATCCGATGGTGGATTAGTATGAACTTGAGAGGTGCTGCAGTGTCTACCTGTCTCCCAGGTTGCCTTTCATGGGTCTCTTACTGTTTTCCTTATTTGTCTCCCTTTCTTAGGCTGCCACCCAATCCCACAGTTGCTCTAATCAAAGTTCTGTTTCTGGCCAGCAACTGTCTTCCTTGAGACAACATACCCTTTCTGTGGATCCCTGGTACCTCAGAGTAAGAAGTAGGCAACAGAAAGCTCACAGACCCCTCGCCTCACCTCACATAACACATGTTCCTTCTTGCTCCAACAGCTGCATACACAGTATGCACACAGTAAAGTTAAGAGGAAGAGAAGGGAACAGAGAAGCCATCTTGCTACTGAGGTGGACATTGCTTTATTGTTTGCAGGATTATATAAGGGAGGAAAATATTTTATCTAAGAATTACTGCTTAGATTCCATGTCTTAGTATGGAATAACAGGGCCTATCTAGTACTGCTTTTAAAACTGAAACTCTTCCAGATATAACTGTTTTTCCGTATGTGTGTATGCATGTTGGGGAGCAGGTGTCTGTATGTACATTGAGTGCATGTATCTGAACATGCCAGAAGAGGACATCAGATACCCTGGAGCTGGAGTTACAGGTGGTTGGGAGTCATTGGACATAGGTACTGGGAACTGAACTTGAGTCTTTTGCAAGAAGAACACACAGGCTTAACTACTGTGCTATCTCTCCAGTCTCACAGCCTTTCGAATTCAATTCATTAGTTTGAAGCTAATATTACCATCTAAGTACAGAAGTAGTTACTTGTTGGTTGGTATGATAAAATGTCACAGCCAAGCAACTTATAGAAGTTAGTGGCTTACAGAGGGCTAAGAGTCCATCCTGTCAGGGATGCGTGGCAGCAGGTGACAGCATGGCACCTGGTGCAGGAAGCTGAGAACTCATATCTTTAACCACAGTCATAGAGCAAAGAGAACAAGCTTGCTGTAGGCAAGGCTTTATACTTGAAAATCTCATCCCTTGGTGATGTATTTCTTGCAGAAGGCTATATCAACTAAACCTCCCCCCCCAAAGGAATGGCCAGCTGGTGACCAAGTACTTAAATATTTGAGACTGTGGAGACAGTTCTCATTCAAACTACTACAACTATCCAGAATTCTAAACTGTATTGTTTTCTCCTTCTCCCTTCCTTCCACACATTATAGGACCCTTGGAAACAGATAGTGTGATGGTAGGAGGAAGGCCACAGAGTCACTGGCCTGAGTTGAGGTTCATTCTTGGGAACTCCCCAGAGTTCTCCTAAGTCCATGCTCTACGTCTGTGAGATGGATTAGGGAGGTGTTTGATTTCCCCCCATGGCAGAGTTCAGGTCATGTGATTGTGAACTTTGTGCCTTTTCCAAAATGGAAAATATTCAGCTTTTGACGAGATTATTAGCTCTCCTCTTGTCCAGGTCCAACAAATGAAAAACAGATTTGCATGTATAAATAACAGCAACGTGATGAAATGATTTATTTGGTAAAGTTACTGTTTTGGAAACTAAATCGTCCTATCATGTCAAGATGTGATCTGCCCTCACATGGCAAAGGCGATTTCTCAGGGGTCTACTCCTAAAGAAAATGTTGGAATCCTATTAATAGCTTACTTCCGCCATGTGAGAATTACAGCGGAATCCAGCAATGAGAAGGAAGCTTAAAATAACGATTATGAGAACCTACTGACAATAGCCCCTGTTATTTCTTATTGTATTCAAGACACAAGACAGAGATAATTCTCTCCCAAAAGGAAAGGAAGGAGCACAACGAGAAGGGTATTTTCCTACTGCATTCATTTTCTTCCTCACAGAGAAAGAGAATTGGAAGGCAATTCTATGGCCATTACACATCAGAACACTGAGGAGATGACAACCACAGATGTAGGTTGGACCATGTTTCTGTATGTTCTGTTTAAGAACAACAAGCATTGAAGGTTAAACATTGCACCACAGTCTTCCATTTAGAAAACTGTAGAGGTAGGATGCAGGAATGTTTCTGCATGAGTTAATGGAAACTCCTATGCATGGGAATCATACATAGTTTAGAAAGCTCCAGGAAATACACATGACTGGATCTGAGTGATATTGCTGATGACTGCAGTGAATACGAACTCATCTGCAGCCAATGCTAAGCATTGTTCTGACATGATGCCAAGGCTTTTTAATTTTGAATCAGCTCTGTAAAAGATCAGTGACCTTGCTGGGAAATCGCTCTGAAGAAAGTGAAGTTGAAGATTTGATGATACCAGTGTGGGGCCTGATTCTGATCTGAGGAGAGGGTGGACAGAGTGAGTCTGAGCAGTCTGGGAAGTAAACTGAATCCCAGATCTGGTGTCTACAAGCTGATTGGCTTTGAGAGACATTTTTTTTCATTTATTTTATTCCCAGGGTCTTCTTTTGAGGATTAGAAATAGTGAATGTCTAAGTTGTCAAGGGTAGGGAGAGGAAACAGACATCCTGTGTGGGGTTGTGAGAAATAGAGTGGGTATTCCGTAAATAATACTATTTATTTGCTTACTGTAACTCTTAATGTACCTTGTAAAGTGATAAACTGTTTTTCTAAAGCTGTCCTTTTACTTTTTAAAGGGTCCTATACCTTTCTCCCCATTAATTGATTAATTTATTTACTTTACATTCCAATTGAAGCTCCCCCTCCTCCCTCTCCCCTCCCCTTCTCTCATCCCTCCTCCCTCTCCCCTCCCCTTCTCTCATCCCTCCTCCTTCTCCCCTCCCTTCCTTCCATCCCTCCTCCCTGTCTCCTCAGAGAAGAGGAGGCCTCCCAAGGATATCAACCAGCCTTGGCATATCAAGTTGCAGTAGGACTAGGTATGTCTTCTTCTACTGAGGCTAGACAAGGCAGTCCCTGTGAAGGGGAAAGGATCCAGAGGCAGTCAGCAGAGTCAGAGATAGTCCCTGCTGCTGCTGTGAGGAATCCCACATAGTCCCTGCTGCTGCTGTGAGGAATCCCACATGCAGACCAAGCTGGACATCTGATAGCATCCTGAACCTCTTAAATTGGTGACTTTTTTTTTTTCTAAAAACTGTATGGGACCTAACCCATCAATTGAAAGCATAGTGAAGTGTGGTGCTTACATGTATTTTCCTGAAAAAGAGGGTAAGAAAGTTTTAAGTCTAGCTTCACCTAAATTGTTCCCACCATATGGAATAAAAATATGCATATTTTGAAATTTTTGTATAGATGTATCTGTACTGTCCTTTCTCTGATATTAAGGAAATCTCTCTCTTACTATCTCCTCTCTCCCTTTTTCCCTCTCTCCTTCCCTCTCCCTCTCTTTCTTTCCCTTCCCCTGCCACTCTCCACCCCTCCCCTCCTCTTTGTTTGTGTATGTGGTTGTTCACATGGACATGCATGCTTGTGGGTTTAGGGAATGAATGTTAATTTCATAATGTGACATAAGTTTGCTGAGAAAAGACAGAACAATTGTGGGACCAAAGAAGTTGATGACAGATGTGTGTATGGGGTGGAGCCTGGGAAACCGTGGGAAGAGTACCCAGAGAAAGCAGGGAGGGGGGTTTGAAGCAAGCAGAGCAAGTGAGGCAAAGCCAACAGCCCACTGGGCTTTGTATGTGGTTGGTTGTTTTGAGGTTTGAGCAAAAGGTACTATAAGGGACCTGTGGAATGGTTCATATGAGGAACAGGACTCCAGTGGACCCGTGGGATGGTTCCTATGAGAAACAGACTCCAGTGGACCCGTGGGATGGTTCATATGAGAAACAGGACTCCAGTGGACCTGTGGGATGGTTCATATGAGAAACAGGACTCCAGTGGACCTGTGGGATGGTTCATATGAGGTGTATGTGACTGGTGCTAGGCATAGAGGCACAAAGGGAAGGATCAGTGTGTGTTCTTTAATTGAAGTTATACAAGAGAACATATTCCAGAAGAAAAAAAAATACCAAAGTAAGCCTAAAGAAGAGACAGGTTATATAAATCAGATAGAAAGAGAAGGAACAAAGGAAGCCAGCCACTCATAGGAATGAAGGCAGAAGACAAATATTGGACCTGTTACTTTGTAATTCAGAAGTTGCATGTCTCTGGTGACAGTGATGTAAATATCCCTATGAGGTGGTTTTGCTGGTGAAGCAGAGTGGACATTTGACATATGGATAAGCGTGTCTTGTCATAGTAGGTGGCACTAGGAGCCAAGATCCTCTCTGTGTGTGTGTGTGTGTGTGTGTGTGTGTGTGTGTGTGTGTGTTACAGTGCCTACCTAACATACACGGACATAGATTTTTTTTTATTTGAGACAGGGTTTCTCTGTATAGCCCTGGCTATCCTGGAACTTACTCTGTAGACCAGGCTTGCCTTGAACTCAGAAATCTGCCTGCCTCTGCCTCCCAAGTGCTGGCATTAAAGGCGTGTGCCACCACTGCCCGGCTACAGACATAGATTTAATCCCAGCATCCCCTCAAAAGTGTTCAGTTTAAAAAGTTATTTCAACACTAAACATTCAGATAATGAACTTGAATACATATGCAACTTTGAATTTATATTACAAGAATGCTTTCCTTAAAACCTTTTATTTAATGTGTGTGAATGTTTAGCCTGCATGGATATGTGTTCCACATGCTGGCCCATAGCCCACAGAAGTCAGAGGAGAGCATCGGATCCCTTGGAACTGGAGGTGAGTATGGTTGCTAATTACCATGTGGGTGCTCAGAACTGAACCTGGCTATCTTCTGCAAGAGCAACAGTTACTCGAGATGACTGAACCATCTCCCCAGCCCTACTCAAACTCTTGTTCATACTTTGTGATCCTTTCTCCTCAGGTTAGAGATATGTGTGTATTTGTGCATATATAAATGCTTCAGCAAGCACATTTTAGTAGTTATTATTTGTTAGCCTCAATGCTAAGAGATTTAAACAAACATCCCATTCAATCCTAAAACAAGCCCCATGTGATCCTCATTTTCCAGATATGGAAAGAGATTCGACTATAGTAAAGGAAGCCCCGACCCATATCACACATTTAGCACACATTAAGGCATGATTTCAGCAAGAACAGTCAGATGGATGCCATATCCTGCAAAAAGAGCAGCCATCCTTTATTCCTGGGGACTACGGAGCCAGCTTAAGAAAATGCCAGGCTAATAATCTTAGCAACAACAGAAGGCACAGGGTCTTGGATCTGAGCTTTCAGACTGATTTTGAGTCTTGTGGTACCGTTTTCATAAAACACCCCAAAGTAGAAGTAGTCTGACATTTTAACCTTGTGCTGTTCTCTGCCATGTTTTATTACTTCTCTGTACACCGGGCAATAGGACTCCAAACAGAGGAGAGGTCAGCTTAAAGAAAGAAGCGTGAAACTATTGAGAGCCCTTTTCTTTTTTTTCCCTCTACACGGGTCCCACAGGTCTGAGAAAGTCAAGGGCTTGATATTTACCATTCATTGGCTCGGCTCACATGGAGATCTGTGCTCAGAAGCCACAGAAAAATGAAGAAAATAAAATTCGGCACCACCCAGCAGTCCTGGCGTTTAAGGAAGACACACTGAGGCTGCTCTTTGAGGGATGCTGGGCAGCTCCTTAGGAGCAGCAAGGCAAGAGGCAGCACTCTCAGAGAGCCCTGACCTTCACAGACGTCTCCAGAAGGAAGTCCCAGCATTGCATGTTTCCAAAGATTAGAATTTGGGTGAAGTTTCTTAAAGGTCACAGAAGCTTCTTAACAGCCAACAGTTCATCAGCTGCTATACAATTCTGTCTCAGTTGTATGAACCACCCCTCACTTCTGACCCTGTGGCTTGTCCTGCCCCTCTCTATAATGTGTCTTATTCTTTCTTTTCCACTAACTGTGGAGACCTGCATTGGCATAAAGTTTAACAGTGATGGAATGACACACACCTGGCATCAGGAACCCAAGCTTAGTATAGCTGTTGAAGTACCTGGGGCTCACCTGGAGAAAAACAGACACAACACATTGACTGGGCCAGACTCTGGCTGCTAGAGATGAGTGCAGTACTCTCTATGTCTTTGCTGAGGCTTTATATGTGCCCAGCGATACCAAAGGACCCAGAGAACATCTGCAGCATGGTTCAGAAGCACAGTTAATGTCTCTTTACGTACTGTTAATATTTCCTGATTGACATGTGTCCTCTCGAATTCCTAGGCATAGAGATTTCTGGAAATGACTCATGCCTGGCATTTTCATCATTATATTTCCAGATCCTAAAATGATGTGTGACATATAGTCATTGCTCAAATGCTTGGCCAAGAGTCCCTAACTAGATGACCTTTCTCTTCTTTAGGAAATTGGTTGTTAACACAGTGCCAACTTAAAGGAACCGCATAAGGTGCTCCTGCAGTTCCTGAGCAGAGGAGCTGAGGTGCACTTTAACACAGGGAGAGGATCTTTCCAAAGCTGAGATTTCCTTTAGAGATCACCCTATGGTGGTGATATAGGCGTGGCTTAATAGTTATTTTACACATCGTTACAACAAAACACAAGACAAAGCAATTTAAGGAGGGGTAAGGCTTATTTGGCTTTCAAGTTTGGGGCAGGGAGCCCCGGACAGCATCACAGGCAGGAGCCAAAGAGAACTAGTCAGCTTCACCCACACTCAGGAAGCAGGGAGTAAACAGGAAGTGGGCCCCAGCAATGAGGTCTCAAGGCCTTCCCTCAGGGAACTGTGTCCTCTCACGTGGTTCTACTTCCTGGGGTTCCACAACCTTCTCAAACAGCACCACTATGAAGTCCAAGTGTTCAAGCACAGGAGCCTATGGGATCACTTCATGGGAGAACTGTGGCGGAATAAGGCAGATCTGACCTTCAGGTTCCTAGAATCTCACGGGACAACAATTCTTTTCCTCGGTTAGTCAAAATCTTCATATTCAAGATGTCTGTGGTATTGTGAGATTCATTTACCTGCTTATGTACACCTACCATCCTGGGAAATATTTCCAGCATAAGGGCATGTTTGCAACATCTGCTTTAATACAAGGAGGATCCAGCATGGTAGACACCGTGGATCTGGAGGCAGGGGATGGTCTGTCCTAATGCCAGATGTTCCATTGTGATGACATTGTTTTGCTTAAAAAAGAGGCTTTCCTCTGTTAATGTGATAAAATTTCTCTTCCGAAGAGAAAACAAGCCTCACAGGAACAAAAATCAAAAACAAGTCAACCCATTTTTTTTTTAAAGAAACATCCTTTAAAATCAATTCCTTAAGATCCTTCCTTTACCATTTCATATTAGCATTCCCCCCTCCATGTATGCTTGTATGTTTTTGTCATCATGCTGTACACATGTGAGGATGTCCGGTGAGTGTCTGTGGGTACCCATGGAAGCCAGAAGAGAGCAGCAGGTGTCCTGGAGCTAGATCCCCTGGAAGAGCAGTAAGTCCTCTTTACCACTGAGCCACCACTCCTGCCTCTCAAACCAGCATTCTTGGTGACTTCACTTTTGATGGGCTCCACCTCCATTGCGATATTTGATAAGGAAAAGCAACACTTGGCAATTTTTGTTGAGCTTACATTTCTGAGGTCTCAGCATCTAGAGAAAACATGACCATATGCATATAGCACTAATTAGAGAAGTTTTCCACATGCAAAGTGGTGATCAGTGATAGAGGGAATTTAGGTTATGTATATACTGTTTGAGGTAAATCTGGTGAATATACATGATGGAATATCACCCAGCTGTAAAAGAACTAAACCCCTCCCCTTTTTCAGCAACACAAATGGAACCAGGTAAGATCGTGATAAATGAAATAAGCAACAATTCACATGGTAGAAGGAGAAAGCCGATACTCACAAATTGTCTTCTGACCTCCACGTGCAGGGGGTGGTATGTGCATGCCAACGCATGCAATGTAAATAAATGTATAATTTTAAGATCCTGTGTGTGAAGCATTAGGTCTCTTATTTGATCACAGGCCACATAAAGATGTTTCAATGGCAGACCACATGTCTGCCTATATATGCCATAAGACAAAGTGTACAGTGGGCCATATCATGTAGCTGTGAATAAATACACATGGTAGTGTTCTCACAATGCTCAGTTCACCTGGTAACTCAATTCTCAGAACATATCCCATCTTTAAGCAGGGCATATGTTATGATTTGGTTTGATAATATTTATTTATTTATTTATTTATTTATTTATTTATTGCTTTTCTTTCTTGATGTTCCAAATACTAGTGTAGCTGAGTTGATAATAGCCTATATTTAGCAGAACATGCTAGGTTTCTGATCTTGCAAAGGAAAATCTTGTTGAGGTAAAATTTGAGTTTGTCTTAATTATAATATTAAGCCATCACTGCCCAGAAGGCAGAGACTTTCACCCCCACTGGACCTGTGCTGTCAGGTTCCCCACATCCTAATTTACTATGGGCAAACATCTTTTCAGAAGAGGACAAGTAGAATGACAATTGAATAAAAAAAGAGAGAGAGAGAGAAATAAAGGAGGACAGGACTGCTTGTGGGTATGTTGGAGAAGGTTTATTGTAGATATGAGAGTTGAGCATAACCAGAGGCATCTGGAAGTATCCAGAGTGAACATGTCCCTGAGCTAGGCTATGTGAGGAGAGGGTGAGGGGACATGGACTGGAAGTTCAGGATACGTGGAAGGGTATGCCATAGCCAGGAGGACTCTGTAACCAGGAGGGACTGAGGGATGCTGGAAGAACCTGGCATCAGCATCAGCTTTTATAAGTTACTAGGCATCCCAGTTAGCCTTTTGCCCTGAGTTCGAGACATAACATGTCCTCTCATTTATATTGTTGAATGAGAAATGTCGCTCTTTGGCTCTTGTTTTTGAACATTTGGTTCCCAGTTGGTGGTGCAGTTTGGGAGGATTAGGAGACTCCGGCTTGCGGGAGAGAGGCATGTCACTGGGAGCAAGTTTTGAATATTTTCTAGCCCCACCTTATGTCCACTTTGCTCTCTATACTCTGTACTTGCAGTGAAGATGTGATCTCTTAGCTTTCTGCTCCACCACCATACCTGCGGCATGCTGTCATGCTTCCTCTCCATGAGGGGCTCCCAAACCTCCGGAGCTGTGAATCCAGTCAGGCTCTTTCTTCTGTAGGTTGCTTCTGCTTGTGGTGTTTTATGGAAGCAACAGAAACATAACCAATGCAGTTGGTATAGAGAAACTCTTCTTAATTTTTTGTCTTTAAAAAGTTAAGTCTTTCTACAAATAAAATCTATTTTTTAGAACTGTAGCATATGACTCAGAAAAAGTGGAAATGCATTACTTGGAAGAAGACTGGTGTGACACCCAGGTCCAGCCACTCTGTTGTCTCCTTATCCTCCCTGTGGAGCTCCCATGATGCTCTGTGGAACCCTAGATTTCCAGCACTGGGCAGGAGACTCTCATTGGCAGGAGACCTGCTGTATCCTTCACATTCTCTCACTTTTGCGTGAAACATAACACTAACAAGCCTAGTTGTATAGCTGCCCAGTGTATAACATGTTTATAGGCAATAAATTATGTGGAAGGAATAGCTTTAAACACTGGCATGGTGATCTCACAGGGCTGATGTTGGAAGCCAGGAATGTATCTGAAAAGCTACCAACAGCAGCTTTTAAAAGAGAAACTTTTTCTTTCCCTGTCACATTTTGTTTTTTAAAATCTTACATCTATAGAACACTTAGTCTGTTGCTGAGAAACTACCCTCTGTTCTGGTGTTTTCTGATGGTTGCTGTTTGCATCTTACAATCTTTGCTTTATGTTACATTTATAGTCATGTATTTCTCTCTATAGTTCCCATTTCAGACTTTTGATCAAATATTACTTAATGCACAGTACAAAATAATTATATTCACAATTATCCTTAAATATCCCTCACGCTCCTCATGGAGTTTTAAAAATAAGGACAGCGTTCAGAAATGTTGGATGTATTTTTAACAGGTAGACTGAAAACCAGCCAGCATCATTTGTGTATCAGGATGTTATGAAAACGTGGAAGAAAATTTAGGATTATGGGAACAGTCTTTCGCACACTCTTCTGAATAAAATTTATAAGGCACTGAAGGAAATATAATCATTCACACCAGAGTTAGTCTAGTGACAGCTATATTACCCCCTCCAAGGCTCAGGGATCTTCTTGGGAGAGGAGGTGGTGGTAATGTAAGATTTGGAGGATGCACAGATGTTTTACGAACATCGCATAGCCCCTGCACTTAGGAACTCATGGCAGTTGTCGTGATCAGTCCAAGACCTGCAGCAGGTTGGGCCCATCAACATTTTATCATAGATAAGGAAGAGAACCATGAAGCCCCAACCTTCCAAAAGGTCATTAGTGATTCCTCAGAAGAGGATGTGATTTTCTCTAGTGTTGTAGCCATGGATAAGTTGGCTTTAATCTTGTAAATAATCTTACCCATGCTTGGGTAACCAACTCCAGGTAAACTCAGTGGCTTACTCATTTAAAGAAATGAAAATAGGAGGAAGGGGGTGGTTGAAATGAACTCCATTGGGAGAAGGAGAGATAAGAGAGATGGATGGGAGACAATAGAGACTGAAACTCATGTGATGTATGAAACCATCAAACAACCAAAAAGTAGTTCCAATGCTTAGGGATGTTATTTTGAGGGAGAGCACTTGCCTAATAGATGAAAGGCCCTGAATTCAATCCTTAGTCCTGGGGAGAAAAAGATTAATGAAGCAGATTTTATATACAGAGTCAAGTTTTAGTGAAATGGTGCATTTACCTGAGTAGAATATTTTGCTTTCAATGCTGTTGAATAAGCAATGCATGACTGCATATTTAGTAATTCTGTTATCATTAAATAAGCTATTGATAGAAAAATCTAACAGGTTATATTGAAAAAGTGAGTAGTTGATAGTGCAGATGTTTCAGGTAGATTTGGCCCCGTAGCTTCCTGATGTGCCCCCTCATTCCTTCTATCCCTTTTCACCTTCCTTTTAAACCTTGCTGACTCCGGCTATAAGATAGCTGGTTGGGATTCCTCCTATATTTTGTGGGTCTAGAGAGAGGAGTAGAACATACAGAGAATAAAGAACTGGTTGGTCATTCATTAAGAAGGACCATCAGTGTGATGGTGCCATGTCCATGCCTGCCCTGACAGCTGCACAGAAGGTGAGATAGTCTGAGGGGACCTCAGCCAGTTAGTTCCCACTCCTGGAACCCCAGAAAGTGATAATCCCACTGTATGAGTTCTTAGCATGGTGGAATTCATACTTGGTCAAAGACTTTATCCACTGGTCCTTCATGTCCCCTGGTTACTGCTAGAGCCCATATAAGTACAATATCTCCCATTAGAGGTGCTGAGGTATATTTACTTCTTTGTGGATGTCAAATGAGATTTATTTCTTTTTATAGAAAAAATAATCCACATGTACCCTATCTTTTGTCCCTCTTAATACCTCCAGGTTGTGGTTGCTGAGAAACCTTTTCTGTCTATGGCACAAAGAGTATTTTCTCTTGAGGTTTTTCAGTACTGTCTCCAAAACTAACAGGGATCATCTAGAGTCAGACATTTATTTCTTGGTTATGCATAGTTTTAAAAAGATGATATTACTTTTCATCCCAACACCATGAAGGCAACATAGTGAGATTCTGTCTGAGATGTGGAAAGGAGAGGAAGAGAGAGGAAGAAAATGACAGGAGTTGGGGGAGGAGAGAGGGAGGTAGTGGGGAGGGGCAGGAGAGGGAAAAGAAAATTAACAGGATTTGAAGGGCTAATGATGGAAGTTGGAGGGTGAGAGAACAGGATAAAAGGAAGAAGAGAGGGAAGGAGTGAGGGAAAAAGGCATAAAGATGTGAAAGGAAGAAGGATTTTGACTTTTGAAAAGGTATTTTGAGATGATAAACAGCCTGCAACAGGATTTGCTGAGTGGTCAAGAAGTCTCTCTCTGGGTGGATGTGCTGTCCCGGTAGAGCAAGCGTGAAGCCTAACGTGTAGCTTTATAAGGGTCCAAAGCTATGAGAATGTTGATAACAAGTTATAAATCTCCCGGCTACTTGGGTGTGGATAAAAGTTCCAGGCCAAATGCCCGAGTGTCCACTTCATAACGAAAATAATAAGGCTATTTGAAAGCATGGGCCAGATCCCAAGTTATAGTTGCCTTTTTTTCTAGAGGACATTCAGACATGGTTATGTGCCCACTTTGGAATTGGACCCAAGGTGGAAGGCACAGTTGATTTTCTGACTTCATAGTTTGTCACTGACTCTTAATGTATTTCAAGACACAACCAGTAACTTCTAGATGAAGGGCGTTTTTTCTTTGGGACTTCATTAGATATTTCACTTTCTCTTGGCAATGACCACCATCCACTTCTGAAACATCAACCACTGGCCTGACTTTGTTCTGGAAACTTTTACGCGTTCTCCCTACCTTCCTGGATACATGCTTCATGCATTAACTTGTTTAATCGCTCCAACTTTTACTATAGCTTGGCAACTGGTACATCACTGAGTTGCATGTTCCCAATTTAAATGCTTCTAGAATGTCTTTAAATAGGTTCCAATGGACTTAGTCATTGCTATTCAAATGAGAGAACCATATTTCAAGAAACAGAGCTTGGGGAGAGGGATGAGGTGACTAATGGGCTATAAGGGAAAACCATCCATCAAGACACATTGGAGACTAAAACAGATGGTGAGGAAATGCCCCCAAGTCCATTCTCCCTGCCCCAGAGGGGCCTACCAGTTTTATTTCCAGCAAGCACATGCTTTGGCTGGCTTCCCCTCACAGCTTCTGGCTGATGTTTCCTAGTTAAAGATCTTGGGGAAGCAGGAAACTCACCTGTTTCTCAGATCTCTACCTAAAGAAAAGCCTCCATAAAAGAGAGGAAGGCCGGTGTGGGGACCCTGAGCAGGTGCTGACATTTATGGAGGATGGGTTGGCACCACATGCAGATGCAGTGTTGGGTTTTAGTAGATGTTAGTGGGCATGGGAAAGGCAGCGGGGGTTCAGGCAAACTGTCAAAGTTTCTATTCTCCTCTTCTGCAGCTTCTCTTCTCCCCAGTCCGTTGGTCACCTCAGATGTGCAGGGTGTTTGTGTCCTCATGGATGCCCCAGTCTCAATGCTATTTCTATTTTATGGAGAAATGAGCAACTAGCCCACCTTGTAAGATTCCAAGTCTTGAACATCGAATGGGGTTGGCAGTATGGCCCCAACCCCTCAGGGATTACATGTGTCCTGAACCTGTTACCTATGCTTCCTGCCTCCCCACTTCCTTACTATGGCATGTTTGTGACCATTTTTAACCAGGACTGTTCTCTCTCCTTTCTTTCCCTTCTCCTCACCTCTTCTCTCCCTCCCCACAAATTCTGGGAAGCAACAACCAAGTTTAAGGCAGGAAGGACTCTCCCACAGCTATGTATCTAGGACCTCAAATTTGCAAAGTTATCTTTGAAGGAAGCAGCTTATTAAACTGTATCAAGTTGCAGTCACCCAGAAAAATGCTGTTTCTAGGAATTTACCAGAGTATGCAAGATATGGAAAAGGATGCACATGACATCATTGTATTGGAAGCTACCTGTACAATCAAGGTTGGTTGTTAGGGCCTATGGATATTGCTCAGCAGGAGAAAGCTTGCCTGGCAAAGGTCCTTTATTTAATTGTCAGCACAAGAAAAGAAAGAAAGGAAAGAAGGAGAAGAACTGTATTAGAGATATAGATAGATAGATAGATAGATAGATGGATGGATGGATGGATGGATGGATAGATAGATAGATAGATAGATAGATGGATAGATAGACAGGAGACAACAGTACTGGTTCAAAATGTTACATCTGTGGCCAGCAAGATGGCCCAACAGGTAAAAGCACTTGCCACCATGTCTACGGAGCTGATTTTAGTCCTTAGTACCAGCAGTGGAAAGACAGAGCTGACTCCCAAAGATTGTTCTCTTCACTTCACGTATATGCCCTGGGAATATACATATCTACACACTTACACATCTACACACACAAAAAGAAATAAAACTAAAACTAAACACACATGAAATAAGATACTAGTAAACATTTAAAATGCTATGGCAACTCTATTTTTACGGACATTGAAATATACCCATATAATAAAATAAACCAGGCTTTCAAGTTGGTGCATGCGAGGTGGTGCATTTGCTCTGTGAATGTCTGAGCCACAGTTGTGTCCATTCTTACAGTTCTGCAAAACCCATGGCCACATGGGGATTTCTGAAGGGAGTCTGAATTGGGTGTTAACATTAAAAAAAAATCTCTGAGGACTGATGTTAGGGGGGAATATTCTAATTTGATTGTATGTTTTATTAAAACAGTGAATTTATGTCATATTCATCCCTAACCATAAAAAAACCATTTTCATATTTCCCTTGAAAATTTCTGTACCACTTTAAAACCATGAGCAGGAGTGTACCTCTTTGTCTGTGTTTAACTTTGCCTTACCAAGTCACAGCTACTTCTGGTGGCCTATGATTTATCCACCAGAGGAAAATGTCTTCTGAGATTAAGACTTGCCTCTCTCCCAGTTCCCATGTCATGCACCATTGCAATAACTGATGCTTGGAGAATTTTTTCCAGTTTTAAGTCCAAGTGATCTGGAAACTGTTTCAAAACTTTTAAAGTCTTGTATTGCCATATATTAATTATACATGATTATTAATAACAGGTTCCATTATGACATTTTTATATATGCAATGTATCTTGATCATGTTCAGTTGCAATTACCCTTTCTCAGCCCCTTCCACTGAGCAGTCCCTCTCTTCTTTTCCACAACTAGATATTTTTCACATTGTGTATGTGTGTGTGTGCATATGTGTGTGTTTCCTAAAGAGTCATACTAGGTTACTTGCAGGAACATGGATCTGGGGTCCGATTGCCTGGCAATGTGATTAAGCAGACATATCCTTAAACATAATGATGCTGTTCTCAGGAGTTCTTGTAATTCTGCACTTCATCATTCCTAAAACTTAACTTGTCCCGTCCTTATAGAGCAAAGAAGAAAGCACACAGTGATCTTCTGTATGGTCTCTAAAGTGTCATATGAACATAACATACAGCTCAAATCTTAACAGGGAAAAAAATCACCAATAATAATCATGACCTAAATCATATATCGATACTATGTAAAGAGAGAACATTCTAGTAAGATCTAAGTAGTTCTTGTCCTTCACCTCTCACTCTCCTCACCTCTGGCTTTAAATTCCTCATGGACTTGGCATTGGTACTCAGTTTGGGGATTAAAGCAGGACCTGACCTGGATTTGCTCCATGTTGCCCATGCCCTAGATTGAAATGTTAAAGGACTTGGAGTGAAATAAGTTGCATTTTTCAGTGGCAGCTTCACAGTGACTAGGGAATTAATGTCAGCCAGGCAGTGATTTCCCAGTGGTTGGGTTTGTAGCAAAAGGCTTCAACTTTTATGTGTGGCCTGTTTGAAGTTGAAAATTGTTGTTAGACTCTCCAGAGCTGTTTGAGGTGTCAGTCATCTTTGCCTTTTGTGTCGGGTGAGAACGGGAGAGCACAGCGGCTGGGAATCATCTGTGACTTCCATCCCCAAGGCAGGTCTCCGCCAGGGCCCAGCCGAGCCTATCTCCCAGGGAATTCAAAGCCTTAAGACTCTGTACTTCACCTGGAACCCTGCATCCCAGCAAGAGAAAGGAGCTCGCATCGCAGCACCATGGTTGTTATGTGCAAATGAGCATCTCTGGCATTTTCATCAAAGGTCCAATTTTCCATCCTAGGATATCATTCTCCAGAGAGGTGGTGGCGCGGCATGGCATAATAGCAACTGGGACAATGACAGCGCAGCAAGCAGCGGTGGTAACAAAGCCAGCAGCTACCACTCTCTTTACCAGCAGTTATGGGCCACACATGTCACATAAGATTATCTCATTTGATTGTCTCCATGGCTCCGTCGGATAGATGCAAACATCTCCCGTTTAGAGATTCTACAACTCTAGAGGCAGCAAGGTGAAAATTGGAGCCATTTAAGTTGATTGTCATTGCTGACATGTAGGAAAGTGGCCTCAGGAGTCGAAAGAGCTGCCTTGCAGACCTGACCCCAACTTCTTGCTACTGTAGACCCTTACAGTTCTCCTTATGTGAGAGCCACAGTTTCTCCATCTTAAAGTGGGACAACACCACTTCCCTCTAAAGTTCCTGAGACAAATCAGAGTTCTTATTTGTCAGATGTCTCACCAGTGAATGGTCTCTGATCATTTTCACTCAAGTCAAATGTCCTAAACTTTTTCCTTTTGTGTTTTTAGTCTATTTCTGGTTCCTCAAAGCCAGGGGGATACTTCTGTCTACTTGAGCCATATCCCTTGCTAGAGTTTTATGTTCATCCTCTAAGCAGACAAGGAGCCCAGAGATCTAAGACATAGCATAGATCTCGGGTAGGTACTCCAATGCTAATGAACTTGGAAGAACTGTGCCAATCAAGAATTGTGGGCCTGAGAAGCTGGGGAATACTAAGTCTTACCAAACAGCTTCTAAGATGGGGTAGGACAGCAATTCAATATGTGGATTTTGAAGCAGGGGCTAAATTCTTGCTGGTTCATGGTCTATATAAAGCAAATGAGTCTCTTGTCAGACAGTGAACTCAGTGTCCACTGCATAAAGACGTTTCTATTGGGGCTTTTCCAGTTATAAAGGCTGTCAGTTGAAAGTAGCACTGTCTAGAATCTTTTACACTCTTGGCATCCATGGAGGCATGGATGGGCATTTTGAAGAGATGCTTGGATAGAGAAAAGGAGTCTTCACTGTCATAGAAGCTTCTGTCATCCTCTGATAGCTGCAATGTTATTTGTAGTGCCCAGACTCCTGTATCACCAGAGTTGATTGATGAGCAGTGAAGCCAGTGGTGTGATGTTCCCTTCTCATGGATATGTGTGCTATCTAGTACCCAAAGCCAGCTCTCTGTCTTTCTGGGAGCTTAAGGGACCCATAAATTTTCTCTAAATCTTTTCAGCTTGAGCCAGCTGAAATATGCTCCCCACAAGTAACAGTCCTGACCCATGGTCTGCAAATATTATCGTGGAAAATGTTACCCTCCTTGACCACAGTTGCCTCTTCTTTACAATGGGAATAATAACATGAGGACCTCTCAGAGTATAGTTAATGTCAAATTAAATAATGCATATAAAATATTTATCTTTGTATATGGTATGAATGAGCTTTCAGAGAACTTCCAGAATAGGACTGAGGGCAGACAATTAAAGAGATTCCAATATAGAAGATGCATCACCAGGGGCAGGAGCATTAATAAGCAAACACAATTAAGGAAAACTTCTTGGCAATCAAATAACACCCACACCCACATGCATACATACACACATACAGGGACAGGACAGTGGGATCTATTGTATGGCTCCAGGACAGCCACGTTCAGAGGTCAGGAGAAAGGATGCTATGTAACTGGTCCTGTTCAAAGAGGAAAAGACAAGGTTGATAAAGCCATGGAGAGAAAAGAACACAGCTCATGTGAGGAGCAAGGGAAGCTAAGTCTAACCTTAATGAAAAATAAAATGCTGGGACGCAAAATGTGCACACATACAACAGGTAGGGCTGGTCTGGAGAACAGCCTGGGTGCTCACAGGACTTCCCCTAACGATTTACTTAAATACTTCCACCTTGGATATGCCTATCTTGGCTGACTTTAGCCATCCGTTTGCATGCATACAGAAGACTAATCCATCCATACCACAGGCTTTCCAGGGTCTGTGTTTTACACATCCCTAACACTGTCTTGCTAATTTAGCTTCTCCACAATTGCTTGTTAGTTATACTTTGAACTAAGCAAAGTTGACTGAAGCATGTACTTTCGCCTGGAATATTTTGTAAAAACAGCAAATAGCTTTCTATTTGAGTAAGGACCTCGGGGCCCCACCCAGTGCTTACATGGAAAGTTTGTTCATCGACTTTTGTGCAGTAAGAGTTGTTTACGACATGAAGGGCTTGTGGACAGGATCCATTTCTCTTTTGACCTTGTTTGTTTTTTCTTCCCTCCTGCGACATTAATTATTTCCCAACCGTGTGGGTTTTCTTTCTTCTTTTTCTTTTTCCTAACTTAGAATTCATGCGTGAGGTTGAAAGAGTCATGTGTGTATTTTTAGTTGTGTGTTATATTTTATCCTGAGACTTCTGTTTCACAACTGGGTGTTTCAGCCTTCTAGAGAACACTCTTTAGCCCAGTGGGCCCTTCTGATTATAGGGTAAGGAGCCATGTAATCACTGTGGCTATTTCTCTGTGGATTTTTGCAGAGTACCCTCGGAGCTCCAGATCCCTGGAGCTGGAATTTCAGATAGTTGTGAGCTGCTGTGTAAACACTAGGACCTGAACATGGGTTGGGTCCTTTGCAAGAACAGCAATTGTTCTTAACTGCCCATCTCCCTTTCCCTAGTTGCTGTCATTTTTATTCTGCTTCAGTGCAAGGTCCTTTAACTTACAAAATCCCTTATTGTGTAGCCTGTCATTTATCCTAATCCCAGACCTATCAGATAAGCAGGTATTTTAATTCATGTTTTAGCAGATGATAGATAATACAATGGCACTGAAGGTTCTAGGAACATCCTTGAGGTTATGTGGCTTTAAGAATAAAGCTATTATAATCTTGGCTGTCCAAGGATTCTGAAGCAGGCATGTATAGTGGATAAGACTGTACATTATCCATCCATCCATCTATCTGTCTATCTGTCTGTCTGTCTACCTATCTGACTCATTCATTCCTTCAGAGAAAGAAAGATCGATCAACAAAGGCTGACTGGAAGCACTGGGCTATAGCACAGTCAAAAATGCCCCTAAAAATTGCCATGAGTTTCCCAAGCTCTTCCTGCCTCTTCAAACACCATAAAACATGGTGGTGACTGGGTTTGTCTGCTTTGCCACTTAAGTGCACTGAGGCTTCAAGTTAAATTTCAAACATACAATTACAGGAAATTAACTATTTTTCTTTTTTTGTGAATGGAATTGTCATTTTTTTCTAATCACTGAGGAAGTGCCAATTTTCCATGAATATGGAAATTGCTTGTTTTTTGTTTTTTGCCCCCTTAGGAGTCTAACATTTCAAAATGGCCCCAAGATTCCTGTATGAATTCTGGACAAGGACATCATGACTTTTCTTCGGATGCTGTCAGCCCACTGGCACTCCCAGAACAGTGCCTTATTTCTGATGAGATCTAGGCTGCCAGCATCCCACTTTTTCTATGGACAGAATCACCCCTTCTTTTATTAAAAACAGCAGCAACTCATGGAAACATGCCTGATGTCATTTTTGAATGCGAGGGAAAAGAATTTTGGAAGTGGGATCTGCTTCACATTTCTAAAGTATTTTTTTTAACTCTAGTTTTTCCCTTTTGACCTTCCTGAGGATGCATGTGGGTGTTAAATTGTTACCAAAGGGAGGGTCCCTTGTAACTACAACGAACTACACACACACACACACACACACACATACACACACACACAAAACACACTTTCCCACACACTGGACTTGGCTCTGTGGCACTCTCATGGAATGCTGAATGGAAAAGATGCAGAGTGTTTTTGATCTGCAAAGAAGCATAGCCAGGATGACTGTAGTCATTTTTAGATAGGCATTTGGGCTGGAAGGCAATGAGTATAGGGGGAGAGAGTGTGTCTGGTGAGACAGAACTCCTAATATTATGTTTTTAAACATTTAAATATTGAAGAATATGAAGAAGTAAAAAGTAAAAGCATTCCTTTCTCTTATTTCTTCTTACTTCTAGGGCTCAGGGAATCATTTGATGCTTGTCCGTTTTGAGTTTGTACTATGAATTCAAGAACTGTTTATTTGAGAATCGCAGTCTGTGTTAATTTCTCTTGAGTTTGAGAATCTGGTTTTTTGTAGAAAAAAAATGAATCTTTTATATGTATCACTACATCACTTCTTTTGTTTTTCACTTGTAAGTGAATTCTGTTTTCCTGCAGGTTAGAGCTCCACAACTTGACTTTCTCCTTTTAGGGCTGTATGGTGTTTCTTTGCATTGGTTTTATGACTCGGTGTTGAGAATTATTGAGAATACAGTTGCTCACTCTTACACATCACCTCAAACCTCTGTCTTTGCACAGAAGGACTATACATCCCTAAGATTAATCCTCAGCATAGACTTAATACATAGAGTGCTTGTATTTCCAATGGCAAAGGTCTATATTAAAAAAAAAATCATGGAATCCTCAGAAGCCGAAACTTAGTTTCCTCTAAGACAAGACTCACTCTAAAGCTCATTCCTGTGGTTGTGTGCTCATTAGTGACACTCATCAGGACTCAGAGGAATTGGGCTTTCTGACACCAAGGAGTCTTAAGACATCATGCTTACCAGTTACATCAGAATCACTGCTGTTGGGGTCATGATATATATATATATATAACTTTTTCACCCCTTATGGCAGACTGGGAGCCACTGCTATGGTGAAAAGGCTCCAATATGGCAACTGAAGCTCCCTTCTGTTGGTGTTCTGTATCTGTATAAAGGCATGTGCACACAGTATCCCCAATACACTTTTATGTAATGTGGGCTCTCTGATCATTACAGAGATATTTGGTACACCATGGCCTTTGTTCTCTGCTAGCCCATAAGTACACATTATGTACATAGTACATGTATGTACAGTGCTGCATACAAATAAGAATTTGGAGAATAATCAGAGGCCAGTGGATACTTTAATGGGGGAATGGTGAGAAGTCCTAGGTGTGATTAAAGGGAAGATGAAGGGACCATTAAGCAATCGTCTGGGTATAATTTTCAGACTAAAATAAATGATAGGCAATCTAACATAAACAGAATCCATACAGGCTAGTAACTACCAAGGTAAACAGCCTTTCTTTGTCTTCTCTGCTTTGGGTTGTAAGATAGTAGAAAGATGTATGTCAAGAAAGGGTTGTTGTATACTGGCCAGGCTCTGCTACTTTATAGCACAATATGTCTGTAGTATGTAGTGTACTTTCTGTGACTTACATCCATGTATGTAATTTTCCAGGACCACATCATTACCCTAATGTCGGCAGAGAAGAGAAATGTATATCTTCATTATACCAAAGGAACCAGAGAGGAGTGAGAAGGGATAAGAAGACTATCTTCTTGATTCAGCACAATGTAGTCATTTCTAATATATGTCTTTGCTGATTTGGTGCCTGGAGTTTCTGACTGTAAGCTTTGTGTTCTTTTATGTTAAAATGCAAACTTCTCAGGGACACACAGTGGAGAGAAGTAGGAATTATGGAAATTTTTAAGAAATGAATGTGTAGTATACAAAAATTCTACTTTATGTTTTTAAACATTATGTGAGAAAACACACACACACACACACACACACATGCACACATACAGACACACACCCTCAATATGTATTTTGAACCATGTTTAGCAAACAGTCTTGAAAGCTGTAACTCCAATTTTAGGAAAATCTAGAGCTTTACATAATTAAAACAAAGGAAGAATTTGCCTTTCAACTTGACAACATATTTTGTAAAATGTTTTATGAACTTAATTATAATCATCCATTTAGGATATTGCAATATTTGCACAAAATGACATTGCGAGATGCTATTTTAAGTTTAGGTGAATATGGTCTGCAAGCAGATGCCTTCAAGGGCCTGTTAGAAGAGCACATATTTGAACAGTTCTATGTGGGTCTGTACTTCTTGGATGCCGGTTCCCTCACTCTCCTCTTTGCTAGAAGACCTTGACTTTGTAAGTGTACATTTGTCAATCCTGGTTAATTTTCAGGAACATAACTTCCATGGTGGTCCAAGCATTGCTGTTCACTGCCTGGGGAGTGAACCATTATAACTCATTTCCTCACGAATTTGGATTGTTTTCCCAATTAGTCAGTAATCACCATGCTGAGAACGTACAGGGCAATGTGTTTGGATGAGGGACTAGTAATTGGGAAAGTGCCCGCCCAAGAATGGGAACAGACTGAGGCTTGAAACAGTTTGGATGTCAAAAACGAAGGACAGAAACACATACTACATGAAGCCATCAGGATAATGAGAAGCCAGCAGGCATGCCTAGGGCAGGAACTATGGGGTTGGATAAGGCATTGTACATTTAAAAAGAAAAAAAGTTAAGACATTTTCTCCTTGCCATTCTTCTGTTATTCACTTCCCATGGGAAAAGTAGAAAGAGCGATAATTTCGAGACGAGCACTAACATAACATAGTTCAGTAGCAGCACAAGGGTCAGTGGAGCCTTAATACCAAGCCTGAGACCTGAATGTTCTGCTCTCTCAAAACATCCTTGTCTGTGGATCATCTACTTCCGGTCCCAAACCCAATGGGGTCATTTCCAGGGCTCGCTCATTCTGGGAGCATCTTCTGTAGTAAAGAGGGAGGCTGGTATCCAGCCTCACATTAGAGTGTGAAGCAGAAAGGGAAGGAACTACTTTAGTTTACTGAGTGGAAAGAAACTCAACGGAAGAACTGGAATTTGTGCGTGAGGAGAGAAATTTATTTCTCCCCAGGCCACTGTGGGAGAGAGGGGAGGAGGAACTCAAGTGTGTGGGTGTGGATAAGGATCCCACGTTATGTTGTTAAGTAAAGCTGTTTGTAATCTTCGAGACTGTCTCAGGAAGGAAACCCATGCCAGGATGCTGGAGGCAAATAAACAGTTCTATGATTCTTTTTTAACAACAAATTCTGGGAACCATAGAGAGGAATTTAATTTTACTACACTTGACCAAAATTCTAGTATAGACTGAGTATCTGGTGAAGCTGTGGAGCCTGAGCAAAGAATACTGGTGTATATGATAGCCAATGGGACTTACCAGGAAGAAGCCTGTGTGTGTGTGTGTGTGTGTGTGTGTGTAGGGAGGGAGGGAGAGGGAGGGAGGGAGGGAGGGAGGGAGGGAGAGGGAGGGAGGGAGGGAGGGAGGGAGGGAGGGAGGGAGAGGGATGGAGGGAGAGAGAAACACACATATAAACATGGATGCATGCAGAAGCACAAATCATCATATGATGTAAGTAAATTTGATTTTCAGTAAAGATTTTCCCACAATTTCATTTGAGGGATGTGGTAGACTGCATATCAAATATGAATTCTGATACAACTTAAATTAGTTGACTAATCAGTGGCCTTGGATGAAGCAGTGGTCATGAAACTGAATTCTATCTTGTTTCCGGCAAGTCCTGACACCCACCTCTGCTAGTTGTGAGACACACAGTAAGTTATTTCCTGGGTTCCAGTGCTCTTCAAGTGGGGAAAAAAACCAGGGACACTAACTGGAATGCCTTGACTGCATGTAACTTGGTGCTATCATCGATCCAGTTTCACAGAAAAGATTTTTTTTATCAAGTAAGTATAAAATTATTTGATTTAAAAACTTTCAGGCAACACCCCAAGGAGACAATTGATTTACTATCTAACAGAGCTGATTTTTTCCCCTATTCTATGTAATGCTTTCAAGGAACAAAATTAACAAATGAAAAAGAAGTCCGTGCTGAGGAGAGATAGAGGATGCAAGGTGCTATATGCTCTCCTCCATAAGGAGCAGGAGAGTCCAGGTGTCACTCAGCTTTCCAACTGTCTCTCTGTTGTCACAGAAGTGAGTATGGCTGCCAGCAGAAACCTCAGCAGGCCCTTTCCATTTAAAAGCCTCAGCATGACTGTGAAAAGAGGAAAGATGTTTGGGGAAAAAGCAACATAGCACCAAGAAAGAATTATAGGGGAACAAGCTTGTAAGTCATCAGCAAGCAGAGTTGATTTCAGCTTGCCTCCCTAAGCCAGATATTTTGAAAAGGAAGAGATTAGCTACATGGAAGTATTTTACACTTCTTAAGGAAACTCAAGAGTAAGAAGTTTACATTGTTTGTCAGGATTTGTGAAATAATATTTTTCCTAACACCTAATATTAGGCTGTGTGGAATTGGAGGTCTGTCTGAAGAACATTATTGCTACAAGTAGCATGATTGAATTTCGCAATGATGTCAGATGTCAGCTTGCCTTCATGATTTCTCATCGGACAAGCTCTTAGTTTCCCCTTTCCCATGCATTTAGCTACCAAGAAAAAAAAATAATGATGGCTCCTGAACTGCTCTATTTAATGCTGTTCCTTGAATTGTGTGTTATCATACTAACTATGCTTTATGGAACATGGGCCTTACGGCCATCTCCAGCTTCATGTGTGCCACAGGAGCCACCACTCTGCACATCACTGGAAGAAAATCCTTTTCTCCCAACTGTCTAAGAAACTTCCTTGCTTCTTTTTAACTCTAAGATTTTTTTTTGGGCAGGGGGAGAGCAGAAGTCTCTTATTCTTTATTGTTCTAAAAAGGTCAGAGTGAAAATTATCAAGATGTTTATTTGAATTTTACACTTACAATGTAGTTTATATTTATTTGCTTGAGGGAGGGGCTGACCACTTTTGAGAGTTGGTTTTCTCCTCCTGCTTTGGGTTATGGGACCTAGAGTTACCATAATCAGATTGCTAGGTTTGGTGACAAACCCCTTTTCCCACCAACCCTCTGGTCCAGGTGTCAGACTTTCAAGCTGTAGAACTTATCCTGTAGATCCTACTTTGGAAGGTAGTGAGTCTCCCATTACTTGAGATAGTTAATACAGACTAATGTGTAACTACCTACAGATTTCTGTTAGCAAAGAAGATTATACCAGTGACTTTTGATATATAACCCCCTTACCTTAAAGATACTTTATATATGTACACATATCAATGTACTATATTTTGTATAGAAAAATTTCAATGGATAAAATTCAAATATTTTCTTACAGTCATGACGATGTCAATTTTTCATAAAACCAATCTCACTCCATGGAAATTTTTATAAGCACTTCTTTATCTTCTTGGTTTTTATTCTCTTTTTTTGATGTTATTTATAAAATTACAACTCAATTCCATCACATTTGACCCCCTCAGCCTTCTAAATCTCTTTTCTAATCTACACTACAAAGTAGTCCATTTGAAAACTAAATCCCCACCAACACTTACTAACCGGGTTGACAATGCAAGACCTTGCCACAGCCAACTCTGGCTCTGTGAAAAGTAAGGACATTTTGCTAACTAGTTCAAGCCTGTTCCAAGTAACCTTGGTCCCAGGGTTTCATTAATCACAATATATTTTCCATAGCAACAAACTTGTACATTCAATAAAAAGCAATAGCTCTTAGCAAGAGTAAAACCCCAGGAGACAGAGCAGGAGAACATTATTTTTGATAATGGCTGGAGACATGAGTTCTATTAGAGGAAAATATAGTAGCAAAGCATAGAATAAAAATTGATACCTTCCTTAGAGCAAGTCCCAGCGGGATGCTGGGCAAGTGGGATGTGGGAGGGGCTGTACTTCATGTGTCTTTGAAGGTAAGGGGGGCACAATGTTTAGAACATTGATGATTGGTTCAGTTTCTCATATAGCAGTGCCTTTATCCAACAAGTACAAAGGGAAGTCACCCTCATGTTAACAACCAATAGCTTCTATTAAGTATCTGTTTTATGCCTGACATGCCACTAAGTATCACACTTGCTTTAGTTCATTTGATTTCTCAACGGCTCTCTCATGTACTCGTTATCATTATCATTTGAAGTTGAGCAAGCCAAGGCTTCATGGATTATCTGCTACTGACAGCTAACAGAAGGGATGTTCATCTCTGACACTAGGACACACATTTGTAACCAGTTGGCTCCATAGCCTTCCAAGGCTCATGCTCCAGTTTTATCTCCAACAATGGAATGGTTATTGGTCATTGGGGGGAAATCATTGTTAGAGATCATTATCTCGCTTTGCAATTCATCTGGAGGCCTCAGGCTTCCACCCAACTCCCATAAACATGTGAAAGAGATCGGAGTGTATCTCGGTGTACATGAAACTGTGGAGTTATAAACTGCATTGTGGCCTTAAAAAGCTTTGAGTCTTAAGATTTTCTACACATACAGTGTGAATGGAAGTTAATGTTTTGGTCCAAATCCCAGTAATTCAGAAATAATGTAGTTAAGTTGAGCTGCATTGGAGACATTGTAGATAGATGGGTAGATAACTAGAATGATAATAAGTAGTAGGTAGATTAAATAAATAGATGATAGGTAGGTAGGTAGGTAGGTAAGTAGAGTGGAGAGAGAAGTAACTGCATCTTAGGTGGTGGAGAGAAGAGATTGTATTTCACATTAATATTTGGCCATGTTCAGTTAGGTACAGAATACAAGTAAATTTTGGAGTTTCTGTCTTGCCTATGATATGAATCTTGATTTGAACCCTCTGTGTAATTGAGGGTAAGACACTGATTTCGCTAAGCATTATTCCATTCATCTGTAAGTTTATGATGATAGTTTCAATTCTGCCTAAATAGTAACAGAAGCTTAGTGCTGATTCATCACTCGGATGTCAGAGGAAAGACCAGCGCCTCAGTGAAGGCATTCCTGATGCCCTCCCTCTCAGGAACTGTCCACTCTGGGTACTGCTGTCCTTTGCTCCATTACCCCATTGAGGTTTTCTTTCCCCCAGACACTTGTCCCTGTCTGTAACAATCAGTCATGCATTTGTTTAGATGCTTATTGGCCTGCCTCATTCAATAGAATGTGACCTGTTTTAAGTTGGGGGATTTGTCTTGTTTCTTCATGTCTATACCCTCAGCCTCTAGGAGACTGACTGCGATGGGGTAGAGGCCCCAGCAGGGTTCTCTCTGCTACATCAAGGAGTGTAAACATGGCAACAGCTGATGTGTTTGTTAAAAGAGACAAATGCCATGAGACCCATTCTAAAGATCACTCTCGAAGACTCCCCTGAAGGAGACTCTTCCGTTCTTCCTGTGGTTCCAATGTGCATCCCAGCTACAGAAATATTTCATTAGAGAAATCGCCCACGTTCTCAAGGATCTTTCCATCTTCCTTGACAGTCAGTATCTTTCCTCTTCGAGGAAAGACAAATGCCTCTACCAGTTTCATGGCTGTAGCCCCAAATGCAGCCTCCTTTGGCCTTTTCGAATTACAAAGAGAAAAAGAAAGGAGGAAAAATTCCCTGAGGGGAAAAGTATCTGCAGATAGAGAGAGGAGGGGCACAGTAAGGAGAGAGTGAAATGAATCAGTACACAATGAAATACCCCTGTGTCGGGGTCTGTGAGAGCAGTGATAAAGAAATAAGAAGGGAGAAGCAGAGGAAACAGATGTAGCTGCCAGAAGTTAAATACACATCTGTTAAGAATGCTCTTCTCATATGCAGGGTCAGAAAAATATGTACAGATGTAGCACCCCACTGATTGACAGCGAGACCTCAGTTCTGGCTCGGGGAATCTTGTTTACTTGACAGCACTTTGTTTTAAAGCTGGAGGCAGAGAAATGTCTTATGCATGTCCTTAAACTGGAAGGCCTTTTGTTCAGGATACTTATACCATTTGCAGATAATGATGTGCATAGCAGTTTCAGCTGTCTGCATATGCATTTTTATGTTTTTTTATGACAGTTCTGCGTACTGAACTAAAAGGCCATTTAGAACTGTCAGCGCTGACAGGCATCACCCTGTACATTTACAATTCTGTTAGCGTGCATTGTCAGGTGGGCTCGCCAGACTGCCGAAATGTGATTTCCTTTGAAACCTATGTATGACTTTAATTTAATACAGCAGCCTCAAAAGAGAGAGAGGGAATAAGAGAGAGACAGAGAGAGCGCCCAAGAGAGCTTTATTAAGTATTCTTTTTCCATTAATCTCCTACTTTTTTGTTTTGTAAGACCCTTCCTTTATTCCCTGGCTCCTTTCTTTTCTCTTCCCCCGCTCTCACCCTGCATTATTTCCTCTTTCGTCTTTCTTCTCCATGGGATTCTTCATGTCAAGCAGAAGGGATGTCAGACAACTGAACGACTTTACCTAGCTGAGCCAAGCCAGACTACCTCTCACTTTCCATATGGCCCAGGGTTAATTTTCAGTCAAACCAATTTTTAAAAGACTTTTGGCAGAGTGTGGTGCCGAGTGAATATTCACAATCTGGACGGTGGGAACGTGGGAGGAATCCATGTAATCCGGCTAATGACTTATCATTTTGTATTATCAAAGCCACCTGTCTTTGAGAGAGCCCCTTTATTCTGCCCCCTAAACATTTATTTCAGCGGTATGGAAGTCTGTCTTGTAAAAAGGAGACGGTAACATATGCACCTTGAGAGGAATGCAAGCCTGGATGAGCCATGGTAGGCGCTGTAAGTTTTGATAGTTCACCTGGGATAGCCGGCCACGTGTGCGGGTGGCAGACATACTTCAACTCCAACTGGGCTGAGATGATGCTAACATGTCCGTCCTGACCTGAGACAAATGTGCTAAATAGCAACACAGCTTCAGGTTTTGAAAAGCAACCCCCACCCCCTGGAACTTTCCTGACCCCAGAGCATCTGGGGTAGATGAGAGTCAGAAAGGAAGCGGGTCACAATTCCACATATATACTTCTGATAATCTTCTGTAAGAGCTCACGGGGTTGAAAATGGCCTCTAAGTCCTCAGGCTCTCCTCTGTATCCTCATTTTATATTTATCTTAATAAAAGATTCCATTGGCCCCTGATAAATCAGACTAATAGTTGGCTATGCACAGAGACAGGCCATTTAATTATCTGCAGATATAGAAAGTTTTGAGGAACATATTTGTTAACAAATAGCATTTTGAAAGTCTATTTTAAAACTTAAAAAAAAAAAAACTAACTATACCAGAAATAACATGTGCACTAATCTACAGTGTATTGAGCCACAGACTTTTGTGTATGAAACCAAGGAGCCACAGCAAGGTTTGCATGTAGACTACCCCCAGCTTCTGAGAAAAGGTAAATATGTAATTCATACACCCATCTTCACCCTCAAGGTTTGCACGAAGACAGGAGAGAGCAAACTGGGAGTACTGGATTGAATTTTATAGCAGGAAAGCCTAGTTTGTGTTAACCCATGAATGATTCAATCTATAGGGGTGGTGATTTTTTTCTACCCTATTTGTTTCATGTAAGAATCACACAGTCCCCATGATGATGACCATACATGCTTTATGTATGGTGTAGAGTATGGTGTCCCATGGGGCGGGTACTATGAGATTGCCCTTGTGTCTTCACTCCTCTCTTATTATTGGTAACTTAATACTCTTTACCTTTGCATGAAGTCCCCTTATAAAATATCCCATTTGCCTTGTTCAGCATGTTAAGAAGTATCTTTCCAAGCACCAACCTTCTTCTCCAGACCTGCTAATCAGTAGCTTTCATCTCTGGCAGGAGAGATGGGATGCAGCCCCCAGGCTCCCAAAGGCAGAAGGAGGACAGGGAGAGAGGGACAAAGAGGGGGAGCAGAGCGGGTGGATGGCAGGCAGAAACAGGCTGTAGAAGAGTCCAACTCTGCCATGCATTGAGTCTGCCTTTGCCAGCCCCACTGTGAGCCAGGCTGGTTAAAGCTCCTTCCTAGAGGAGAAAAACCAAAAGAGAAATCTGAAGCTATACAGTGTTATGCCCCCACCCTCTCTTCCCTGTCTGCATGGTACACTAGCCTCCAATGCCCTGCGGGAACCAATTACAGTATTCTAATGAGGACAGTTCCTATTAGCTGCATTTGGCCAACCTGTTATCTCCCGTACTTATGCTGGCTGGGACCACCTCAGATCAACTCACCTTTCCTAGCCCTTATGCTGCCCCAGCTGGCCTGATGCTCTGCAGACATCCTCTCCACAGAATCACCAGCAATGGGGAAAGATATGTATGGTGGCATAGAGACTCATGTTCATAGAATGGAAAAAACTGTGGGACCATCAAGCCAGAGAACAAAACTGGCAGGTGATGGCTTGCAGTTGGCTGTGCTTCCCTTACTTGTAAAGTCTTTGGGGACCAAAATGAATGATCGTATTTGCAGCAAACACCCCACTAACCTGGGCATATTTCTAGATAAAGGATAAAATATAATAGGGTTTAAAAACACTAGTCTGAGACTTAATGTTGCTAACACATCCTAACTTCATAACCTCCAGCCAGTTCCTTAATCTTCAGAGGCAAACTCCATTTTGTCATGTACAATGTACATAAAGCTCGCAGCAGCTAAGTCTTAGTTTGGTGACTAGCGTGCGGCTATAGTTGTTCTAGCATAGTTTGTCCCAATAAAAATGGGATGAATACGAAGAATGGGAATTCTTGTCACTAACTGGCAAGGGCCTGTCTCTGCCTCCTGACTCTGCTTTTCACACTGTCGAGACAAATCCCAAGACTTTATTGTCAAGGACTTCCATTCTGCACAGCCATTACAAAGAGGTGATAAATGTCTTACAGATAAACTCTCTCAGGAATGTTAATAAGAAAGGTTTAGTTTTTAATCCATACAAGTATATGGATACAGTTGTCCATTGGAATCACCAAGGGATTGGCTTCAGAATCCTCTTTACTTACCAAATTTCTTAAGTTACTTAGGTGTGCTTAAGTTACTCTTATTAAATACAGAATTTACTATGTACGTAACCCATTTGTCTCTAGCTTACTTGTAATACCTGAGACAATGTAAACAGTATATAGTTAGTAGTGCTATAGTTTTGTTTAGGGAATAATGTGAAAAATGATTAAAATATTTATACATGCTTAGTGCATCAGAAAATTAAAAATATTTTTCATTCGTGGCTACTTGCATCATTAGATGTGGAACCCAGAGATACAGTGGTCCATTGATGTATGTAGTCATCGAAACACATAAAAAGCCATCTTCAGCTGTTCCTGGATTTCACTGTATGTGTGTGTGTGTGTGTGTGTGTGTGTGTGTGTGTGTTTGCACGCATGAGTGCTGGCATACATACAATGGTGTGTTTGGATGTCGAAGGACAACCTCAAGTGTCAGTTTTTGCTTTATACCTTGTTTGAAACCAGGTGGTTTTGGTGTTGGCTTCTGTGCATACCAGGATAGCTGGCTCACAAGCTTCTGGGGATTCTCCTCTCCTCCCTGCATCTCACTGTGGTAGCACTGGGACGATAGGAACATGCTACTGTGCCTGGCCTTTTATAGATTCTGGAGAGACGTACAAAGGCCTTTGCCCTTGCATAGCAAACACTTTACCCACTCAGCAACCTTTCCAGCCTGTGAATCATCTTAGAACTAGAATAATTTTGGAAAGTATTCATGAATCCATACAAAATCAATAAAATGTGTTTAGAAGACCTGAAGTTAAGGATTGTGATGTGGGTTCTGGTTGCAATCCAGTCCTTGTGATTTATATGGTCTTCCAAATGAGTGTGATCAGTTACTCCTCCACAGTGATCCGTCCATTGCTTACCGTGCTGCTCCTTATAAGAGATTGCCTTGCTCAATCCTTTGACCTTTTCCCACGATAGTTGTAAGGATCGTGAAGCTTTAGGATCTAAGCTTTACAAAACAAATAAAAAAGAGTGGCCCACAGATTATTTATAAAGAAAATCCAGATTTGCAACCAATCTGAAAAGTGACATTCGTGTGGAAATCTGAACATCTGTGTATGTTCCTTAAGGTAGTTGGCTTCCGTGTGCAGGTGGCTATTCACTACTCATTAGCTGTGAAAATGGGGCAGGGGGACAGTATTCGTTAACATTGGTAATTCAAGAACAATAGCAAATACATATTTGGTTCTGATCCAAATCCAGGAGATCTGGATCAGGTGTCTGTGTATGAGATAGGCACTCCTTTTATCATGTCTTTTGCACTTTACAGTTTTACAGTCTCTGTTATTAGACAAAGCAGCATCTCGTTTATGGAGTTTGTTCTGTTTGCCCTCTGACTATGAGAAGACTCTAAAAGCCTCTTTAGGTTCTTGTTGTCTGGAGAAGAGGCAGGAGAAAGTTCACAGGGCCTGGCATAGGCTGGTCCAGCCTAGGGTTCAATCCAGCATTGGAAGGAGACACTATGACTCCTGCCCTGAAAACTGAGTCATCTCCATACCCATGGGTCCTGTGGTTGACTTTCTCTCCCATGTCTCTTGACTTAGTCTCTAAGTCCTGGGCATTCTAGCTCACTGCTGCACTGACTTCTGATCACCAACTGACTTTCTCCTCTTAAGTATTAACATATCTGTTGATTTTATTTACTATCAGGATCCTCTGCCATGAGAGGGCTCTTTATTGTGTTACTCCTCCATTCAGTGCTTAGCACAGTTTCTGGAGCATAGTAGATGTTCAATAAACATTTGTTAGCCTGAAGGGATAAATTAATTGTGTAAGTGAATTGATCATTACCATAAGTGTCCCACAGCAAATACTTAGAGTCTTTACTTCCTCTGTTTTGTCTCTCAGAGCTCCTCTTTCATTTCTCTCTTACCTCTGTGTTTGTCAAATACAGTTTCTATTGTGTGGTGATTATGTGTGTAAAATCTTGTTCAATCTTCACAACTCCATTGTTCCCATTAGAAAATCCAGGAAAGTCATTCAAAGATCCTACTGTCATACAATGAGTCAGTGATCTGCCTGGCAGAGCTCAGGTTTCCTGGGAGCTGGGAGGTAAGCCTGGTGGTCACAGCCACTGTGATCGGCACCTGGAATCTCACTGCAATGTCCCTATTTCCAGCTGACAGGCTGAGGCAGCAGCTGTGCTTTTATGATTCTCTCCAACACTGTGGCTGCTGGGTTCTGCAGAGGAGGAGGATGAGAGAGAGAGAGAGAGAGAGAGAGAGAGAGAGAGAGAGAGAGAGAGTGAGAGTTGTTATTGCTTTTCTGATGCTTTTGGTTACTTGGTCCTTGGGGGGTTATAGGAAGGAGAGAGAAGCCAGAGATACACAGTAACCTTACATCCCTGGGCTATGAGGTGGGAGATGCAGAGAGGGAATTATGCTGAAGTAGCAAAACTTGTCATCCCCTTCTCTCTGGTGTGTGTGATAACTCCATTTTTGCTACAAACTCCCAGGGGACAGAAGTGAAGTGTCCTGGTGTCCTCAGAGGCCAGCCTGCTGTCTACAGGCAGGTTGGGGCCGTGAAGCTGAGCATCCACACCGAGTCTCAATGTTGTCAGCTAAGAGATGGATGTGCAGTACTTCACACCCCACAGAGCTTCTGCTGCGATTCAGAGACTGTAAATGAGAGACTTTCCTACAGTGCCGGGTACCACATGTTTTCAACAGATATTCAGTGTTCTGATGGATGTGTTGCTGAGGCTCAAACCCAGGGCCACCTGCATGCTGGCCTTCCAGCTCTTTCTCCAGGCCCTGAGTTATTATGTTTATTGTTGGCTTTTTGAATTCTGAAGGTTGAGTTTTAGTCCAAATCCAAGCCTTTCCACTTCCTAACTCTGATCTTTTCAGATCAACCCTATGCCTTACACAATTATTTTCCTGGGATGGGAACAAAGGTTGGGCTGGGGGGAGAGCAGAGAGAAGATTAATTAAGAAAGAATCATAAAAAAAATCAGTGAATCTCAAATGGATGTAATATTAAATACATAATTACTTCTCAACTTCAGTAGCTATAATATCAGAGATAAAAATCGTGTCAGCTTCAATCTTTTTCTCATTGTAGATTCAGACTGCTACATTAATGACTAACTTTCTGAGCTGTGTCATTGTCTCTTGAAAACATACCTCTTTAGAGCTGGAGTACAGAAGTGAAGCCCTTCCAGGGCACACCCTAGAAACTCTCTATGGAAGCCTCTCCACTCTCTCCCACTGTTTTGGTCATCAGATTGCCTGATCCACCGTTCATTCACTCCCTTTAAAAACAAACTAAAGACAATTCATCTTACAGGCAACTTTGTGTTTGACCCAGCCATGGAGTTGCCTCACATTAGCATGTAGATAATGGTTTTTATTAATTCAGAAACTTCTTTGCTAATAACCCAAGGCCACCACCTTCCAGTTTAAGCTTGGTCCTAGGCAAAAGGTCTCCAAATAGATTGACCCTTGCTTATTTTAAACAGGGGTATTTTCTTTCAACCCTGGTATGTAGGCACTGTGGGCTAGACTCTCCATAGAGATGAGGGAGGTGAGAGTCTCTCCCTGGAACTTAGTCTGAGCCTCCTTTAGACAGGTTAAAAAACAAAAGATACTAGAGGAGTTTGCCAAACATAATGTAAGGATAGCCTTCTAGCCGGGCAGTGGTGGCACACGCCTTTAATCCCAGCACTTGGGAGGCAGAGGCAGGTGGATTTCTGAGTTCGAGGCCAGCCTGGTCTACAGAGTGAGTTCCAGGACAGCCAGGGCTACAAGAGAAACCCTGTCTCGAAAAAAACTAAAAAAAAAAAAAATATAAAAAATAAAAAAAGAAAAAAAAAAGGTAGCCTTCTAAGTTCTCTCCTCTCATCAGGACCCCAGGGTAAGTTAGGACAAGAGATAGCACCTTTTTCTCAGGCATTATGGTATGGGACAAAAGGTCTAGAATTCTTGGTCATTTTACAGAGTAGATGGCCTGATGCTTCTCCTTTCCCTTGTAGATTCTCCTTTGTTGTTGTTTATCTTGGCACCCATATCTTTCCTTCCAGCACCCCCTACTCACTCCAACTTCCTCTTCCCATTCCCACAGTGACCCAGCCTGTCATATTAGCTGCACAGAGACCCTCTTCCCTTAAAACACCATCTTTGCTCTCTACCTCTTTCCTCTGCCTGTTTTGTTTCTGTTTTCTCTGTTCCTTCTATCCCATAAGTTCCTTCAATTAGCCCAGACTCAGCAAACATGCCTTCAAAAGAGACTCCTCCCTTTGCTCACCCATTGCTGCATTACACAAAAAAGAAAAACTAAATTTAAGATGGTCTGGTTTATTGATATATAAATGCAGCCATTCAAATATGGGCCATAATTCTGAAGAAAGAGTAATGGAGAGTTCTGGAACTGTCTCTGTTATCTCTCTTAGGATAAGTGTGACATCCTCAATGCTGAGAAAGGCCTTGAATCTCCTTATAGAGAAGGTAACAGTAATTTGTTGATTTGTTTTTCTGGAAGTACTTTTCCTTCCTAAAAATTAAATCACTTAGAGCAAGCACAACACAACAACCTACATATTAAGCTATAACCACAAGTACTTATTAGATAGAGTATATTTTGTTGCTATCCTGACATGCTAGAAGGCTACTAGTTTCTGATCTCTGATTTTTTTAAACACCCTTGAATTTGCATCAAATCGTGGATATAAGGAGAAAGTTAGTTGATCTGTGGTTCCTAGCCTCATTCTTCTTCCTTCCTCTTGTACAAGCTAATTGGCAGTGGCTTTCTTGGGTACATTCATCCCCACTTCCAGTCCATGACCTCAGTGGCTGTGTGTGTTCAGCATGTCATACATGTTTGCATTCACTTGTTCTCTACAGCAGAACACATGAAAAGAAGAGACTTATTTCAGTTTGGAGATGCTCACAGACATTTAGGCAGAAAATTCCAGCCACTCAGAATGAACATGGTCTATAAAGAAGAGACCTTCAGAAGACCATATTTCCCATGGGCCTGAGGTCAAGGCCTCAAGGTGGGGCATCTTCTAAAGTTCTGTGCTGAGGGTTGCTTTCTTTCTATCCTGGTCAACTGACAGTACCAATTTAAAGGTACAAGTATGTGTCTGAAACAAAGCTGCTTTTCACAGGGAAAGCTGTACATGGGATTCTCTAAACTACAGAGATATTTTGGTGTAATTATAGCCAAGGAGTAGCCCTAAGCAAAGAGCAGTAAAAGAGAAAAATGACTACATGTAAAGATTGTTCTGGTGGATTGAGGATAATTAATAAACGTATTATGCAAACAAATAAACGAGCTACTAGAATTTCATGAAGAATTTCTCTTTAGAAGGGAGAGACCACTCACTGGTGGAGATGTCAGAACCTCAGAGTAGGTGAAAGAAATTGTAATTGGTGGGCTAACTTCAAGAAGTGAGAAGCTGCTTTTTAGAAGTGAGCCCTTTATATCACCAGGAAGCAAAAGTTACTTCTGTCAATAAAGTGTTATATATGGCTTATCCAAAGTTCAGAGGACATGTGAGTGAAGCTACTGAATCCAGTGTTTCTCTGTTTCTCTCTGTCTCTGACTCTGTATGCATTCATGCATGTAGAGGCTAGAGATCAACCATGGATGTCACTCCTCAAATACCTTCTGCAATGTTACTTTAAGACGAGATTTTTTACACTGGTCTGGAGTTTACCAAGAAGTGTAAGCTGGAGATCCATAAAACCTCCTTATCTCTGCCCCCCTGATGCTGGGGTCAGAGGCATGCACCACCATGCCAGCTTTAAAAAAAAAATACATGTGCTGTTAGGTTCAAAGTTAGGTCATCACACTTTCAGCCTAAGCACTTTAGCAAATGACCTATCTCCCCAGCTCCTATTTTTAAAGCAAGATTTAAAAAAAATTGTTTATTATTTTATGTGCACCTACATGTATGTCTGTCCACCATGTGAACGTCTCATGCCCCCAGAGGCCAGAAGAGGACATCAGATCCCCTGGGCCTGAAGTTACTGATGGTTATGCGCCACCATGTGGGTGCTGGGAATCAACCCTGAGTTCTCTGGAATAGCAGCCAGTGCTCTTAATCTCTGAGCTACCTCTCAAGCCCCAAAGCAAGATTTCTTGATCTATCTTTTCTATTGACATTTTTTGTTTGAGTGATTTCTTGTTACCATTGTGGAAAATTACCCTCCACATTGCAAGGTATTTAGCAAAATTCTTTGCTATTTCCCACTAGATATACTCATGTTATCTCCTCCTAGTAGTAACAAGAAAAATATGTCTAGTTGTGTCTGCAGTGATGATCCAGAAATCCAAAGCACTGGCTGCTCTTGCAGGGGACGCAAGTTTGGTTCCCAGCATTTCTTCCCAGTGTTCTGTAACCCCTTTAACTCCAGTTCCTGGCCATCTAATTCCCTCTTCTGACCTCTGCACGCATCAGATACACGATTAATGCATATAGCATACTTGTAAGCACTCACAAATATACATAAAATAAAAATGAATAAATCCTTTAAAAAAAAAAAAAAAACCTCCCAGGGCCAGGGGTGGTTAAGCGGAATTACCCTGTTATTAGGGGAAATGGTTCTACGTAGGTTGGTATCCTGTGTACCCAGCCAGCTTAAATACTGAGCCCAAATCATAGCAGGCTGTAGTGGTATCCTGACGTATAGTCCAAGGAAAGTGAGAGCGAGGGGAAGCCAGCTTAGTGTTGCAGCTTGCTTTGTTTCCTGGCTCTCTCTGTTAGCACAGCAATGCTTAATTTAAACTAAAAAACAAATGAAATGAGGAGTGATGATGTTTAAACATCTAGGACAATATCACCACTAATTTCCATTCTTTGTAGTTCCTAGTGCTTCGGGGTGTGAGTGAGCTAGGGTGAATGAGCTGGAAATGCAGAAGTAGTAGGGGATGCATCTGCCCATGCCTTCATCTTCCAGCACCACTTCCCAGGAAGCAAGTGCATCATCTGACAAAGAGAAGGGTTCTGCAGTATAAAGACACCCCACATTTCAATGGACCTTTCCATTTCTGCTACTTTCCTGCCTCTGTCACTTCTCGTATCACTCAGAAACTTAGAACTTTTAAGAAACTTCATGTTGTGCACATGTATGTCTGTTGGGCCTTGCTGGGATTAGGACATCATGAAGTTTTATCATGTGTGGCTATGGATGTTGTTTTCAATAATAATAATAATTAGAAAAAATCCCTAGGATGCAATTAGGCATGTTTATTTGTATTTGTTACAAAGGAGGAAATCCGTTTTATTCACGAAAACACATTTTGTCTCATCTCCACTTTTTCTTTTTTTCCAAGCAAGATGGGACCATTTCTTGCAATGGTAACTTCCAGGATCTTCTTATTGTGGGAAGTCTAGTCAATAAAATTAAAGAAGGAGCTAATTTAAACAATATAATGGAGAGGAAGGCTGGGTAAGGGATGGAAAGCATGTTCTCTGTTACTTTGGAAAGAGGCGAAGGAGGGCTGTTTGGTGAAATAGCTAACCATCACACTAAACACCCTATTGCTTGTCAAAAATCATAGAATTGGTTTTATTTTAGAATACTTAAAAAAGATTACCCTATAAACTCAGAACGTTGTGCAAATAGGAAAAGTGTGATCTTGGTGTGTAAACTCCAAGAAAGCTGCAGGCTTGCCACTCTCCTTGTCTATGTAAAGAGCCGAGTGCTGAGGCCTGGGGACAAAGCTCTGTCAGCCAAGTGTCTCCCTTGCAAGCATGAGGACTGGAGGGCTCAGTGGGTAAAGATGCTTATTGCCAAGGTTGATGCCCTGCGTTTGATCCCTGGAGTTCATGGAAGGGGGAAATGTAGCTTTACTCCTTGCAGGCTGTCCTCCGGTCTCCACAGTAAATAAAGAATAACACCATCACCAATACCACCATCACCACCACCACGACCACCACCACAAACACCACCATCATCACCACCAATACCACCATCACCACCACCACCAATACCACCATCACCAATACCACCACCACCAATACCACCACCATCACCACCAATACCACCATCACCACCATCACCACCACCACTACCACCACCACTAATACCACTACCACCAATACCACCACCACCAATACTACCACCACCACCAATACCACCACCACCAATACTACTACCACCACCACAACCATCAATACCATCATCAATACCATCACTACCACCACCATTACCACTACCACCACCACCAACAAGAGGCTAGGTCAATATGATGGCTTAGCCAGACAACCTGTGTTTGATCCCTGTCTGTCTACATGTGATGGGAAGAGAAAAATCAGCTTCTGGAGTTCTGATCTCCACATTTATGCCACTCAATACATATGTACAGTCACTCCCCAAAACCCACCCAATTAATTAAAAACTTTTAAAGAGAATAACAATAGTAAGATGGTCATGGTGGCATATACTTGTAATCCCAGTAGGTTAGTGGACACAAGCATATCCCTGGGATGTACTGGTTAAATAGCCTAGCCTACTTGCTGAGTTACAGATTAGTGAGAGACTCTGACTCAAGTATGTAGAATGAAGATGGCTGATGTCCAAAGACAGACAGCTAAAGTTGTCCTTTTACCTCCACCTGTGTGTACATACCTCGGCACACACATACACACACACACACACACACACATGCACCTATACACACACATACACGCACACACACACCTATACACACATAAACATGCACTTACACAAAATAACAATAACCCAATGCCTAAACTGAGTCTTGTCACTCCTGGGCTAACTCATAGGCTACATTTGCTGTCATTGCTTCCCTGCCAGGATCATCTTCATGACGATGGTGAGACCAGCACTTTATATCTTAATTTCTCCCTTAATTTGTTTCTTTGAACAGGAAAGCTGAGAGTTTTTTTCAATCAATATGTAATCCTCCCTATCATTTATTAATGGATGACGTTATGACAATACCATATAAGTCTTTGGCTATATGAGAGATGGAGACAGAAGAGCCCATTCCCTCATAAAACTTGCTCTTATCCATAAATACATATTGGGATCCACATATACGCTAAAGATGTAGTCGCCTGGATCTGGTATTTTTCAAAGTGATTGAACATATCCTATCGTAGAATCATTGACTTATAGAGCTTTCTAACTGAATTATCTTAGTGTGAACAACACGGACACATCCCCAGAACTCCTTTTGTCCTCACCATTAAAAGAAAAAAAAACCTCTGAAATAGTGGTACTCCAAAAGATGTTTATTATGCACTTATTACACTCTGTACTTTCCTTGTTAAATCTGATATGGCCCCAGCAATGAATAACAGATCTTTGAACACTGTGACTCAGACTCAGCATCAACAGGATTCTAAGAGCTGAGCTAGATGATGAAAACACACCCTACTCTCATGCCCCTTCCGTTATGCTTCAGCACAAGAGCTCATCAGATTCAAACTCACACTGACCATGGGAAGGAGCCTTTTCCCTCTTTCCCCCTCTGAGTCTGGGGACATGTTATGTTCCATCAGCAGCTCCTCTGATATTTTGTCTAAAGCCCTTCCCTTGCCTTGGATACTGGCTAACATTTTCCACTGGTCAGAAACTTTGTTTATACAGCTGATCGAGTTAACAGCCCATCTCCTCTGCTCTTGTAGACACTCCAATTCTACCGTCACCAGAACAGGGGTTGGCTGTTTAGCTTGGCAGAATCACACCAGTAATATGTGATAACTAAATTGCGTAGATGATCAATTCATTTCCCTCAGAACCTACTCCAATAAATAAAGCCACTGAGCATCATGATGGAGTTGCTGCCTCAGTAGAGGTACACAGTGTAGACTAAAGCCTTCAGACATCCTGACTGGCAACCAGAGGATTATCCTATACTAGATGAATTGTCTTCTAAAGTCCACACACTTCATCTTTCTCAGGAGCTCTAGCTTAGTTTTCTGTGCTACGTATATTAGAAATACTAGGCCCAGTAGAAGCTTCCTTAGAAAAGCTACTAGGCTCGAGGAGTTCAAAGACCTAACTGCTGGCATGTCAGATTGGCTTCCCCTTGTCTGACTCCCACCTATATATGTTCAAATGCACATGTGGATAAGCTTTAGTGAATCGTCATAGTCTTTGGGTTGATGTACACAGTCAACTCAGTGGAGAGTCAAAAATAACTGAACATTATTTAAAATATGTTTCCCTTTTGTGAGAGAGAAAAAAATGAGTTCTCTGAATGAAAATGCATAAAGCACAGTGGGGAATTTATCTATAGAATTTAAACTCACAGAGATAAACCTCCCTCTATCTCCCCAGCACTGTCATTGAAGATGTGCACCACCATTTTGGTCAATAGACTCCAAGATAGAATTTCGAGTGAAAATATTTCTAATGGTGAGAGCAAGCTTTCTCGTTGGCAATGTATAGCCTGAGATCATCATGCAACCTACCTTTTGTTGCAATAGAAAAAAAGTAAGGATTATGCCAATTTCTAAATGGGAAATTAGCAGAAGGACCAAGAAGTACATTGGATATGTGGTGGGGCACTCTTTAAAGTCTAAGTGTTAGACAATGTGAGTTGGGGTGGTAACTCAGTCAGTAAGGTATTTACCTTTCAAGTACAAGAACCTGAGTTCAATCCTCCAGAACACATTAAAACAAAAGGCAAGCATGATGTAATAGCCGGTGCTGGGAGACAGATAGAGGTGGGTCCTATTGGCTTGCTGGCCAGCTGGCCTAGCCTACTCAAACAAGCACACATATTGCTACATTTATACAAAGAGCATAAAACACCTAGCAAAATAATCCCTAAATTACCAGATGAGTAAAGGTACACTGTCCAGAGAGCCCAGTCAAAGTGGACACTAAGCAGTGCTGACTCCACAGTGAGGTTGGTTCTCCTCAGTTCTCACTACCCCGTCCTGATTTCTCCAAGAAGAGAGCCTCTTTGTAATGCAGTTTGAGCCTCCTCAGCACCTCCCTAATGCTCAGCTTCCTTGTCTGAAAGAGAGAGAGAGAGAGAGAGAGAGAGAGAGAGAGAGAGAGAGAGAGAACTGGCTGTTCATGGAACCTTGTCCAAAGTGTATGTAACTGAAATTGTTATAAGAGTGTGTTTTCATTTTCTTTGTTCATGTTTTTGTAGCAAATACCTTCCTGACAAGTAGAAATGTTTTCCTCTTAATAGCCGTAATACAAAATTTCACTTTTATGCAAATTGATGTGGAGAAAAAGGCACTTTAAAGAAAAATAAGCAAAGTATGAGTGATATTTAATTTGACAAATTGTGGACATGATACGAATATGATTGAAGTAAGAAATCATACATCCTAACTTGTCCAACGCAGGCTAAGGCCTGGGAGTGCTTGTTTTGGAAGTAGTTAAGATTTTCTTTTTAAATGTACTGTTTTTATTACTCACAGAACCCTTAACCCCTACAAGGAAACAACAGAAATGAAGGAAGAAATTTGGAATTTTAACCATTCTGACAATCCCATTTGTTGAGGGAATCTAGGCACTGGAGTCTCATTTCAACCCTCTGAACATTTGAACATGAAACACACACACCCTGAGAGAGAAACTGGTGGGGGGGAGGGAAGGAGGGAGGGGGAAAAAGAGTTTGTGTGTTCATTGGCAAGAGAGACCCTGCCCCAATGTCCAGTTTGTCTCATTACCCTTAGAATGGAACATACAAGCAGTCTACCAACTGCTTTCCGAGCAGACTTCTACCTCTGCTGAAAGACATTTTGCCTTGGCCTCAGGAGACCACATGAACCCACAAATAGTTACAGTTTGGAAGAAGTTGCAGATAAGTTAATCCCTTGTGATCCGAGTCCTATCCTCCATACCCCACCCTCTCTCTTGTGCAGGCATGTGTGTATGCCCACACACACACACACACAGAAAAACACAAGCACACACAGAATTTTCAACTCATGTTAGAGTAAGCATCATGGAATATTTTGAGGTGGGTCTTTAAAAATGCTGTTTCTGGAAGTATCTGTGTGAGCTCAGTTTAGCAAAAGTGTGGAAAGCAAGATGACATTGAGGCAGGTTGGAAGCCTATTTTGTTGCATACAGCGTTTGACTAAATGAAATACCCAAGTTAATGATTTCTGCTTGTTAATACATGATTCTGGCTTCAAGTGAGGAAGGGCTTGGAAAAGAAACAGCAGCAAAAACATGACTAGATTCATCTTCATTCCTCCCTAATACATTCAATTCCAACCCCTGGAAAACTTAACCAACTTTTCTGTAGTCTCTCAAGCTGTCTCTCCTGAAAGTAACCGTCTTTAAGACTGATGCAGCTTCCCTCCTCCTTATAGTCTTCTAGACTGTGTTTATATAATTATTGTCGCAAATTTAGATATGTGACACTTTAACACCATATTATTGCACTTTAAGAGAAGCCACACCCTCCACACGGTTCTCCTTCCCTGGGTGTAGGACTCTGATTCCCAGCAGATGTTCACTGGTGTTACGAAACGGCTTCAGAATGCTGGAGTCAGATGGAGCGCAGAGGCGAGAGCCAATTATGTCATATGGTGTCAATGCCCAGTTACAACACTAATATAACCAGTTTTTTATTATTTTTTAATTTTTTGCTTCTAATGACTTCCACGGATCCTTCAGGGCTCCTTACAAAAAGCCAGATTGGACCCATTCGTATGCTTTGTATCTAAGGAGAACAAGACATTCATTGTTCATGGTCATGTTCTGTAGGTGCATCAGAAATGTCTGCGAAAAAAGTGAAGCAAAAGTAAAAACAAAATTCTCTATAGTAGCTGAGTCACTACTGACTCGATCTGTGTCTAAAATGTGGGTTTCTAATGAGTGTGGATAGCATGACTCACTTACATGCATGTGTTCACACGGCCTTCTATCCAGTTTAATTATCTTCATTTTTCTCCCATTCTCAGAAATTGGAACTGTGTATATCTGTGACCCCTCCCAAACATAAATTAGTATCTCTTTCTCTCTCTTTTAATTCCTACCCCAGTCTGAAAACATAATTATATTGAATCTACCTTAGGCTGAGATTACAAAGATTCATTTGTAAATATATCATATATTTTCTTGGCTATTGTTTATTAGATGAGAGTAGGGGTAGCTGAAAGTGCTCCCACAAACCAAAGTTGGTTGCATGGTTTTGTTTCCTTGTTTTGGAGACACCATCGTCTCATGTAGCCCAGGCTGGTCTGGTGCTTACTTACATAGCTGAGGATGGTTTTAAGCATCTAATCCTCCTGACTCTACTTCCTGAATGCTAGGATTATAGGTATATACCGTCATACCTGGTTTTCTGTGGTGCTACAGATCAAACTCTGGCCATTCTAAGCAAGCATTCTATCAACTGAACTCCATCTCCATCTCAGTGTGTGGCTTTTGTAAGTAATGTCTCATTGAGTCATAGCCACACCCATTGTTTCTAAATCACTGCTTGAACAGAACAGGAACAAAGGTGAACGGTCACTCCAGTAGTCGATAAGTATAAAGTCATTACTCTATAGATTCTGTAAAATACATTTGCTGGTCCCTAACACATGGTTGAAGGGATTTTAGAGGGACATGGGGGTGAAAACATTTGTGGTTTTCTCAAGTTCTCTGTAAAATATTTGCCAGCTCCAAATTTGGCTTTCTGTTGACTCACAGACGCACAGGCTTGCCTTTATAAAAGTCCTAATGTAGCACGAGAGATAATATGTTAGTTCATTAATATTCATTTTCACTCCCACTGTTTTATTGGTAATGAAAGTAACCATAATTGTAACATGGAGCTGGCCTTTCTCATTCAGCAAGGGATAATCTTTCCCAGGATTGCCCAAGTCAAACACAAAGAAGACACAATCCTTTGCATCAACATTTGGCCAGATGTGTGAATGTCACACAGCAAACCAATTTGTACCATTCTTTCTACCCTCCCCAAGTAGTTTAGTTTCAAATAATAGTATCAAAGCACCTCAGAAGGGCTTGTATAAACTATACCCATTTAAGTGCCAGACCATCTCCCAGCAGGGCCGCAAAGCATAATACCCATATCATGGGAATGTGATCCTTACAGATCTGGCTTGCCAGGACTCTACTGCTGCAGGAATAAGTTATAAGCTAAGGAGGGTCTCCCCTAAACCCCAAATTCCTGCTTCTTCTTAAACATATCATTCAGGTTCCCTGTCTCTAGTATCCTCATGGCACTCAACTCCTAGGCTAGGCATTATACTTTAGGGACAACTGTTCTTTAGCATACCAGGTGAGACAGGACACTGGGAAGAAATGAAAGAAAAGTTGTCCAAGCAGGTATTCACCTCACTGAAGAAAGAGAACAATTAGTAATCACCATGGTACCTCTCATGTGCCAAGTTCTTAGCTAACTCTTTCTTTTAACTAATAGCATTTGATCCCCCTATTTACATAACCACAACCCAAGAATGTACCATTATTCACAAGGGAGCCAAGGCTTGGCAAAGCTTAGTAATCAGCACAATGTTATACAACTAGTATGGATTCCACAGACAGTATCCTTTAAACTTGTAAGAGGCCGTTTGGGAAGAATTGGGTCTCTTAAGTAATACAAGTTGACCCTTGGCATAGAGGTACTCTCTTGATTTAGAAAGCCACTCTTTAAAGGAGTTGGGCCGGGCAACCTGAATAAGGGGGATTTGCTGTTTCTGTGTAAGGATCTTCTGGTTCCATCACAATACTGGTGATGAAATCTGGGCTGGTCCTTGGTCTCTAAAGATTAAGGCATCCCTGATGAGAGTTGCTTCTACATCCAAGCAGGAGAAGGGCAAAGTGAATCATCATGCTATTGACTATTCAAAAGATCAGCTCAGATGAGGATGCCCAGCAGTACCCAGCTCTTTAGAGGAAGGAAGTAGACGGGAGTCTTTGGTTCCAATGGGAGACACCCCATTTTTCTCAAAGACTTCGTCTGGAGACCTAGGAGTCTATGGCTCCTGCAGAGTACAAGTAATGAAGGCAGGAAAATGAAATGTGGGGAAAGGAATCAAATAACAAATAAGAACACACACACACTTGCACGTGCACACACACACGTATGTGTGCAAGTACCATGTGTGAGTTGGCTCAAGGAGACTTTTAGAGAACAAGCCTAGAGGTTGATTAAGAGGTTGTTGCTTCCCCTTCCAGGGTCTTTGAGAGGGCACTGGCTGTGGCTCATTCCTTAAACACCATGTTTCATTGCCAGCCCTCTTGCTTCTGCTCTGGCTCCCAGGAGAGTTGATTTCCAACAAGCCAGAAAAATAGTTCTGGGATCCTGAAAGTAGTGATCAAGGAAACTACAGGGGCTTGGAAAAGACGTCTGATCCTCAAGACGAAGAGTTTTTATGCAGAATGGAGAACAATACAGAATACCCCCATTACTCATCAATATTATTGCATTTCAATATTGGCAATGATAATCTGCTGTATAGATGTTCCCAGGTGTTTGTAATACTTTCCACACATCTCACTAAATCACCCTAGGGATACTAGCGATTTAGTTCTATGGCTATCCTTACTTTGGAAAAGAACTTACCTTGCCTAAATGCTACCTGTTGTCTTGCCACAGATGTTTTTTTCATACCTGAGATCACCTCAGCAATGTACAATTCAAACAGGAATTCAAAGATCAGTATGAGAAGATGAAAAGACATTCAGAGTGACTGCTTAACATTTTTTTTCTATTAATTGCTTACGGTGAGGTTAACATATAGAATATGTCAGATTAAGTAAACTGTGAGCAGAATTACCTACCTGTGGTTTTCTGTGCCTAGTTCGATTGCTAGAGAATTTTAAATTATGGGCCATGAATGATATTCTTGGTCTCTTCTTCCTCTGCACGTAGGAGAACCTGAGTTCAGTCTCCCAGGCCCACCCACTGTGAGCTGTGTGATTTAAGACAAATTATGAAATTTCTTAAAGCATCCGCGCTCTCACCTTTAAAATAAAGTTGGAAACACTGCTTTAAAATTTTTTTCAGTAGTTGCTGATGTCTGTGACCCTATTATGTATGTATGTATGTATGTATGTATGTATGTATGTATGTATGAATGCATGTATGCATTCACATCTATTGTCTTGTCACTGATGCTTTTTGTATCTCTCTCTGTCTCTCTCTCTGTCTCTCTCTGTCTCTCTCTCTCTCTCTCTCTCTCTCTCTCTCTCTCTCACAGACACACACACACACCTTGCATTCACATCCACACATCCATGTACCTCTCTCTCTCTCTCTCTCTCTCTCTCTCACACACACACACACACACTCACACACACACACACATACACAGAGGGGGAGGAGAAAGGAGGGGAAGGGAGAATGTTAAATCACATATGTTTCAGGATATGCTTTGCATTCCATTTGTTTCTGTTGAATAGATCAGAGGTCAGCAAACTATACCCCTCACGGCTTATAAACTAAAAATAATACAGTAGCTTTTGCATTTTTAAAGAGGTATGAGTCTTAAAAAATAATGTGTCTGTAGCCATATGTAACTTTCAGTTAGAGGACTGGCAGAGCAGACCTCAAACCCAGGACCATTAGTCCCTAAAGCCTATGCCTCATTCCTTCTGAACTCAAGCTGGCTACTGGATACCAGACATCTCATGGAATTTGTATGTAATGTCTCGCTGAACCCTGATGTTAAATAATATCAATTACATTTATGAATGATGTCATAATGTTACCTAAGACTGGAAATATGACTGTCTTTATTTTAAAGATGAGCAAACTGGGGCTTACCAAAAAGTTCATAATTTGTCTTAAGCCATTTAAAGTACAATGGATGAGAGTGGAATTTGAATCTACCATTCCATGAAAACTTGTGACAGATCCTCCTTACTCAGCTTCTGTTTATCTTCACTCATGGCCAAGCTCTTCCGAGACGAGCACTGAGTTATCTGCCTAATGAATATGGAATGGTATTGCTTGTTATGACTGAATCCAGCAATGCCCAACCTGTGGGTCATGACCCATTTGGGGGTTGCACATCAGATATCCTGCATATCAGGTATTTACATTAGGATTCATAATAGTAGAAAAATTACAGTTATGAAGGAGCAACAAAGTAATTTCATGGTTTGGGGTCACCACAACATAAGGAACTATATTGAAGGGTCACTGCATTAGGAAAGTTAAGAACCGCTGATTAAATCTAAGGAACAGCAAACAAGCTACACGTCAAATGTGACTTCCTTATCTCTCTCTCTCTCTCTCTCTCTCTCTCTATATATATATATATATATATATATATATATATATATATATGTACTTATTTGCAGAAATAGTTATGTATAGATATAATGTCTTTATGTATAATATTTACATAAAATATAAAAATAGAATTTATATATATACATATATGAAATTGTATATAAAAATAAATAAATTGGACCACATTTGTGATGTGATCATCTTGTCTTCCAACAGAATTAGATTAAGAAGCACCTAGAGGATTGATACAGCACACCTTTGAGTGTGTTTGTAAGGACACTTCCGGGGAGGGTTAGCTATAAATGCTACAGCAGGCAAGAGACCTGAGTGGAGAACCAGGGTGGAATAGAACAGGGAAAGTTGACTAGTACAATCACCCTCTCCCCCTCTCCTCCCCCCTCTAATCTCCCTCTTCTTTTTCTTCCTGTCTTGAGATGACTGAGCCTCTCTGCCTCATATCCCTTCCCCATCCCCCACAGCTGACAAGCCAAACCAACCAACCAAACAAAACTTTAATACTTAGTGAGCCGTATTGTGTTCTTTGTGCTGGGGTAGGGTGACCTTGCCCTCTGTAGAGAGATGGTTCTCACAAAACTCACATTGGTTCAGGATAACAGGACTCCTGATACTTAAGTAAAATCAACAGCAGTGTGAGATGTTGGCCTCACTGTGGCTTGAAGAAGAAATGGACAACCAAATATATGTTAAATAAAGTGGCAACCTAAGGGCATCTTGGGAAGACTAGCTGCAAGAATCATCACTTGAGGAAGCCAGGTGCCGCTTCTAAACAGTTTGACAGCAGCCACCAGTACTGAGTGACTCTGATGTCCTAGAACCTTTTCCTTCTTTCTTTCTCCTTCTTTCTTTCATTTTTACTAATTTACTTATTTACTTTGCATCCCAATCACAGCTTCCCTTCACTCCTCTCCTCCCAGTCCTTCCCTTTTACCTCCCCTCGTCCCATCCCAATTCTCTCTTTCTCCTCAGAGAAGGGGAGGCCTCCCATGGATATCTGCCTGCTTCAGCATATCAAGCTGCTGTTGGTTTCTGCATCTGTTTCCATCAGGTTGAAGTCTCTCAGATGACAGTTATGCTAGGTTCTTGTCTGCAAGTATAGCGGATTATCTTTAATAATGTTATGGGTTAGTTCTCTCCCATGGAATAGGTCTCAAGTTGGGCCAGTCCTTGGTTGATTATTTCCTCAATCTCTGTTCCATCTTTATCCCTGCACATCTTGTAGGCAGGACAAATTGCAGCATTGAAGATGTGGGTGGGTCTTGATCTCAATTAGACCTCCCAAACCACTGGAGATGGGTCCTAGTATTGTCTACATTTCCATTTGAGGAAGCTAAGAGTTATATAATTTAGATGATTTTCTTTCAGACTATACAACTGGTGAGTAGCAGACAGGATGTAAAGAGCCCAGACCCAGGAGTAGCCAACTCCAAAACCTGTGCCTCCTGTTAGGATTCTACACAGGGCACCCCTAAACTTCATGGATTCCATTTCCCACACCATATGACCTACAGGAATGTTGGGTACACAGTAAGCACTCAATACTCTTTTGCTCAGTGGCAGATTTAAAAATACATCTTAAGATCTACTTCGTTGTAGGTGCCATGGTGAGAATTCAGTGGAAATTCAAGATAAGTAGACTTAAATATAATTCATTAATTTAAAAAAATAGCATGATGTGATCTCAACCACCATCTGTATATTCTAGAAGATTTCAATCTTGTGAAAGTTCTGTCTTCTTTGTTCAATTTGCTTACCCATCCTTTATTGCTTGGAGGAAATTTTATTTTTCTATCTTAGCCTTCTGTCCCTTTTACTTTGCTCTCTTCTTCTCAAATCCTAAACCCCACAAAGGGTATCCATAGTGTGAGAAAGATTTCTTAAACCACAGGGGTGATGTAACTCAATGCTTGTTCTTTCCTGCTTCTCACACAGAATGTTGGATATGAGTGAGATTTTAAAAAATTGGTTTTCAAATGTGATGAAACGTGTGTCCTTTTCACCAGAACAAAACAATCCCTCGTGCAGAAGCTTCCTTCCTGATGTGCTTCCTTCCCAAGGATGTGGAAATCTGTGCATTGGGCCACAACCTCCCAACATGTAGGGAATGAGAGGGAGCTGTGGACTGGAAAGACCTTCGATGCGTAGGATGGGTTGACTAGCCTCTGTTCAGGCTCCCTAGAGTAGAGTTTAAACATGGCTCATATTTAAATCGGCAGTAGCCCAGCAAAGCTTGCTTGCCATCCAGCTGATACAGGGAAGGAGGAAGGATGGGGGGCTTGCCATGAAGAGTGTTTGTCTTGGAGTGTTCTCAGCTAATTGCCATCAATTACTGAAGAGTCAGGTCTTGGCCACAGGTCCCTCTTTCCACAAAGTATGTCATTCTGTGTTCACAGAAATGGAGTTTAGTGTCCTGCCACTAAATTAAAACTGGTTCCTTCAAATTAAAAGCAGACAGGACAGATGTGAAGGGAAGAGATGGAGACACACATCTTTTGTGAATCAGCTAATCATGTGCCAGGACTTGAAATCAGTTTTTCCTGTAGTGGCCTCAACCGTACCACACCTACGTAAACCATGCTAAACAGGGTGGAATTCACATTCTGCCACATATTTCCTTTCGTTTGCCCAGTGGAAGAGGATAAAGAGCTATATTTGGCCCCAGTTACAAAGCACTCTGTGTGTGTGTGTGTTATGAATGTGTTCATATGTATATGCATATGTGTGGAAACCAGACCTTGACATTAACTGTCTTCCTCTGCTGTTCTTCAGTTTGTTGAGACAGGCTTTCTCATTGAATCTGGAGCTCATGGATAAGACTATACTAGAAGGACAGCAAGATGCAGGAGTCCCCTATCTCCACCTCTCCAGTTCTGGGCTTATATAAGCTTGAAGGTCTGCCTGACTTTTATGTGGATACTAGGGATCCAAATGCCAGTTCTCATACAAATGAGCCATCTCTCAAGCCTCCAAACATTTCTGGCATGGAGATACAGTGCTAGCATATGAAGATGGGCAGGCCCACTGAACTATAGGGACCTATTTGGGACATACAATGGTAAATAAACAGTACATGATATTGTCCCTAAATTCTAGAGCCTGTGTTCTTTGGGGATGGGATATGGTGTTTGACTTTTTTAAAAAAGCAGTTTAGTATTCATAAGAAAAATTTTAGTTTTAATTTATTGGTTGATTTTTCAACCTAAAATCTTCAAGCATAATTACTGATGCATGGCTTGAATGTCTTCAAAGGACTCATTGCCATAATGGTGAGGACCAACATTCTTCAGAGTCACCTGCACGGCCATTCTGCCTCTTCTGGTCCATTTTGCTTTTCATCCCTGTGCTCAGGGATTCTATTTTGCCTTTCATTCCTTCCCTCTCTGCATTGTCTTCTACTTTAAGATATTCCCTCTGCTGCAGTGATTTTGTAGTGATTCTTAAAATATATTTATTTTTTAACATGTGCATGTATGTACCTGAGTGTATGCCTGTGCACCACATGTGTGCAGGTACCCACAGTGGCCAGAAGAGGGTATTGAGTCTCCTGGAACTGGAGCTACACACTGTAAGAAAGAGATTGACCGAGGCAAGGTGGAGATAAAATAGGAGACTGATCTCCAGGGAAGCAAATTATCTAGAACAATGAAGAGCAACAGTGTCTCTGCAGGAGTAGAGACTGTGTCCAAGTGCAAGGGGCTTCAGTGTTTTGTTGTTGGAAAGAAAAGAGAATTCTGGGGTCGAAAATTTACCTGTAGATTTGTTCTTTGTAGTCTCAGGACTAAATAGTGCCAGTGGATACTCTTATCACATGCTGATCTCTGGTCAGGAGTGTCCCAGCTCTGGACTGCAGACATTCTCATTGCTATGTTGACTTTCTTGTCAGACAGGTGTTTTTATAAGTATATAGTTGGGAATTGTTTATTTGAGACTCCTTGTTTTAGGTCATTAACCCTTCACAGGTAGTTATGAGACAGATACCTGATACAGGTACTTAGAACCAAACCCAGGTCTTCTGCAAAAGCAGAAAATGTTCTTAATCACTGAGGCAACTTTATAGCCTGCCTTTTAAAAATGATTTCTTTGTATCTATTTATTTGCACGTGTGCATTTGCATCTCTCTCTCTCTCTCTCTCTCTCTCTCTCTCTCTCTCTCTCTCTCTCTCTGTGTGTGTGTGTGTGTTGTATACACATGTGCTTGAACATCAGAGGACAGCTTAACTTTCAGGGGTCTCTTTTTCCTTATGTGTGTCCCAGGCATTAAATTCATGTCATCAGACTCAGAGCAGGCATACTTAGCTATTAAGTGATCATGTCTATCTTTTAACCATCACTGAAAAAACCAATTCCAGTGCCACACAATTTATGTGCAGTTCAATAGTTAGTAGCCCCTTCAGTGTTGTGTGAATATTAATACAAATTACTTCAAGTCATTTTTATCACTATCAAAGAAGTGCTGTGGGGCTAAGGCCAGAGCTCAGTTGTAAATGTGTTTGCCTTAAAAGCACAAAACTTGAGTTCAATCCCTCCAACCCATGTTAAAAAAAATAAAAATCATAAAATAAAAAGCTAGGCAAGGTGATTTGGGCCTGTAATCCTACTGCTGGAAAGAGAGAGACACACAGATTTCTGTAGCAGGCTCCAAGCCATTCTAATCTTCTTGCCAAGATCCGGGCTAGTAATAGAAACTGTATCCAAAAGCAAAGAAACAAAAGTAAACATCACCTACAAGGATGCCTGAGGTTCACCTCTGACCCCCCCACACATGTAGACATTCACAGACATGTACACATGTTCTCCCTCCCTCCTCCCACTTGCTATCACTTTCCATTTTCCTCCAACTCCCTTACACATGTGCATTCCCTCCCTGGGGCAATAATGAATCTACTCCATCTAAGGCATCTCCTCTACATTTTATGGACACAAATGTCCATTTTATGCAGATAGATATTAAGTAGCCTTTTGTATCTGGCTTCATTTCTTTACACCACACATTTGCAGTTCCTCCTTGTTTAATTAAGCATCACTACTTAGTTCTTTTTTAATCAAGAAAAATTCCATTTTTATGAGTAGGCCATAATCTATCTATCCATTCACAAACTGGTGAATATCTGAGTTACTTCCACTTTATTACAGTAGTGTTGCCATGGACATTCATGGATGTGGTGGGGTTTTCGCATGCATTACTTTTCATTTCTCTGAGGTGCAGGCCTAGTGGTTGAATTGTTCATTAGTATAAACATCTGGTATTAGAGATTTCAAGGCATCATATGTTTGATCTAACGTTATCTATCAGTAATCCTTTAATTCTCAGCTAATATGCAACTTCATAAGACATATATATATACTCTACCCTTTGATTCAAGTACCTCGGTTAAATGCCTCTCATAACCTACTCTGTCTTGTCCTTCAGTGCCATATCCTAGTTAGTTGTTATGCTTTTATATAATAGTAATTTGATACATCTTTGTTTCCTAATAGTCTTCCAGGTTAAATGGCCCTCTGCCTCATCACTGGCTCACCAGAATTCATGCTAAGGTACTATGGTAGCCAACTTATAAGAGTGTCCAGTGAGTCCAGTATCCAAATCCAAACTTTGTAGGCAGTGGTTCTCAACCTGGGTTTCACAATCTCAGCAAACCTTTATTTCCAAAAATATTAACATGATGATCATGACAGTAGCAAAATTATGAAGTTATGAAATAGCAACAAAGGTAATTTTATAGTCAGGGGTTACCATAACATGAAGAACTGTATTACAGGGTCACAGCATTAGAAAGAACATCACACTGCTCTCATATTGTACCGTTTCTGTAAGTGTGAGCTTAATTTATGAGTAACTAATGAACATAGACATTGTGATCATTGTCTCGGTCTTTGTTTTTTCTCTCATGACTTGCTTTGGAGGGAGACCAGTGATTTCTGCATAATGATGGTATCTACTTGAGGAACAAGCAAGACTTCTTGTCAACTGCCACACCAGGCAGCTGGTCCATAAGTTGAGCCTTCAGATGACTACAGCTCCAGGCCACATATTGATAGCAGCCTTATTATAGATCTGACTCTAATTGTGTGATAATAAATGCTTGTGTTTAAAGTGAACAAATTTTGAGAGAAATTTGTTATGGAGAAATAGAAAACAAGTTATGCTGTGTAGAACCCATTAGAAGCAAATGATAAGAAAAAAAAACCACAATAGCAGGTAAAGGAATATGTGTCCATAGGCTTGTCAGAAATGAAGATGTCAACCTCTTCCTATGGATACTCCTAGGTGGTATGTGCTGTATGGGCTTTATGTATACATCTCCTTTGACTCATATGCTTAAGTTCTGGTTTCCAGTACGGTTGTGTTTACAGCACAAGCCTTCAGAAGGTAAACTGGTTTAGATTTCATATGGTGGAATTAATATCTTATAGGAAGAGAATGGCAGAGTTTTGTTTTCCTATAAGCATGCTTGCACAAGGAAAGGCTACATGATTACACAAGGAGTCATATGTCTTTAAACCCCACCAATAGGATTCCTTCAGAATCCTATTGCCCACCCACTTGACCATGGACTCCTCACTCTCTGGAACTGTGAGAAGTTAACATCTGCTGGAGGTCCCCCACCCTAGATTCTAGCTTTTTGTTCTAAAAACTCAAGGAGATTAAGACTATGTATATTCAAATTTCTCTGAGTGGTCACAATCCTAACAGGATACACCATGACATGTGATTGCTGCTGGGGAAACTCAGGTCCAAAGAAGCTAGAAATCAAGATCAAATCTGTGGAATACTGAATCAGGAAAAATAATCAAGTCACATTGCCACACGGCTATGCAAAATATTTGTTTTTCTGCCTTAGGGAAACATAAATTGTTTGGAGACCTAAAGCAAGAAGCAACCTGGTGGATCAGCTGAATAGAGGAGGCATATCATTTTATTTCTTCGGGCTTTGGTTATTGATGCACCAAAGCAAACTTAATTGAAGTGAGATTCACAAAGAAAATGAACCACTTTAACATGTGCTGAATGGTAGCACTTGGTGACTTTAACCACAATGTCATACAACCATCATGCCTAACATACATGCATCCTCCTGAATCTCTTCCCTAAACACACTCACATGTAATGTCTACTTTCTTGTTTACATGTGGTTTGTCTTTAAAAATCCTCATATACTTTCCAACCATGATCTTCTCATTACCCCCTCAGTGTAAGACAGTAACAGGTTCACACGGCTTTCTGTCCTGAGGGATGCAACTTTTTTCTTGTAGAAAACTCATAAACTGGCCAAGAGCCATACATTCTAAACCAGGAATCTGCACATGGCAGGCAGGGTTCAGTCCAGCACTTAGCATGTTTCATAACCATAAGCAAAGCTGATTGGACTCAATTCACACTCATTTGCTTACATACTGAGTGTGACTGTTTTCTCACTGTGCGGGCAGGGCCTGTGTGGCCAGCAGAGCCCCAGATACTTACTAGTTTGCTTCTTACCAAAAGTGCCACTGAGCTCGGCTCTAAACTGTGATCATCTTTCACTCAATCACTATATGCAAATCATCTCCTTAACATGTAAGGAGATGAAGTCTTAACATGTACTTCCTCACTTGAGTCTATCATACTAAAAAAGGGATTGAACACAGAGGAAGGAGAGAATCGACTTCTACACATTGTTCTCTAATGACCACACCTGCAGAGTGCCACACATATGGCGCTCTCCTATACGTACAACAGAGGTTTGATTTCTGCAGGGGGGTTTCCCTTTCTTTTTATCTGCCTAGTGTAAGATGTCACAGGTTTAAAATAAAATATTTATGGGAAAGTCCAGTGCAAGAAACACAAGGGCGAAGTTTCTCTGGTAGAAACAGACTGTGCTATGGGAGAAATCTTCCTGCTGGCTCAGGCCGACTGCGTTCCTACCTTGTCCTCTGAGGCAACATATTGATCTACCCTTGGAACTCTGGGAAAAACAACAGGCCCCTTTCACTCTTTTAAGCACCCAACCCCCAACATCTTGTTATTTGGTAGTGTAAGAAGGTTAGATTTTGGAATTAGTTTGATTCCAACTCTGACATGTGCTGTGAGACTTGGTTCGGATACTTAACCCCTGTAAAACCCAGTGTCCTCGTATGAGATGATTGTCCTGATATCACCTGCAGGATATAAGAAATAAAGATAATGGGTGGAGAAATCCTAATCAGAAATGGTTGGGATCAGATGTGAATTAAATTTGTTATTTATTTTATCTTTTGAGATTATAATATAATTATATCATTTCCTCATCTAAACCCTCCCATATATCCTTACTTTTCAATTTCATACTCTTTTCTTTAATTGTCGATATATATATATATATATATATATATATATATATATGCATTTATTCCTAGACATATAAGTACAACCTTCTAAGTTTCTATTTTGTCACTTTTATGTATGTTTCTGCACCATAATAATCTAAACATCAGATTAACAAAGAGAAATTAATAGGCATAATAATGTTGAGGGGGGGGGCTACCTAGAAGATACCAACCCCACACAAAGAACTACAAGCAACTAAGGGATGCTGAGAGCAGGAGGAAGAAAAATATTCTCCAGAGAAGAACACACCAGCAGATTATTTAATGCCAAATGGTCAAATATTTTTTTCTTAGATTTTGGAGACAGCAAGGAAGTTTGGAAATGGGACCAACTAATTTGTAATGTAGCTACCTTACGTATATAAACTGAATATAATTTTAAGACAGTCTGCTGTGTGCAGATCCATTTTGTCTGTGACCTAGGCCACAAGGTCAGGTGTGGAGTTTCCTACTTGGGGGTCTCTTGAGGAAATCTACACAATGCTTTATTTAAATGCCTTATTCCTGAATCTCCACATAGAGTCTAAGATCTCTGAGTTAAGAATATGTCATCTTCTTCTTTCCTGTTTGGACACTGCCACTTACAACAGAGAGAGCAATCATATTTTGCTGTCATTGGAAATCTGCTACTTCTATAATATGACTCAGGGACACTTTGCAGATGTTTATTCTTGCCTCAAAATAACAATGTCCACAGCGTCCAGCTCAATATTTGACAGCGACTCTTAACAATTAGCTGATTCTGGAGCAAGGACAGCATCTTTATAGCCACCAAAAGACCCACACAGAATAACATGCTAACCATTGTCTTCCGTATGATTGACTTGGATAAATTAATGTATTAACTTTGTGTTTGAGGGAAAGAGACATACATTTATAAAACTTAGAAAAGATTTACAATGTGTGTAGCTACTTATGGAAAATAAATGCCAACCTCAGAGGCCTCAAGAAGAGAGTCAGGAAGCCCTTTAACAGATTTTCAACTTCAGCTCAGTTGGCTGTGTGACTCAAAAGCAGCTCCTTAACCTCTCTGACATTCTATTTGCTTATCCAAAATCAGGGCTAAAACGAACTGTCTTATCAATATCTAGTCCCATATCGATGATATGTCCTCCCATAGAAGAGACATTAGGTTAAAGTTTCTTAACTGAATGAATTGGTACAGGGTCACAGTGGACACACTGAGTGCATTTGAACACCACACATTGTTGCCCAATCTTGTGGCTGTCATTTGGGTTAGAGGTCTGCTCGAGGGCAAGATAAAAGGAAAGGACACGGAGGACAATGGTAAGGAACCATAGATAACAGTGAAAAAAGGTTATGTGTGTGGTGGTTTGAATGATAAATGTACCCTATAGACTCGAGGAAGTAGCATTTGACCCCTAGTTAGTGATGTTGTTTGGGGAAGTTATAGAACCTATAGCCTTGCTGGAGGAAGATATGCCTTGCAGGAGGATGGAGTAGGCTTTGAGGGTTTCTATTCTAACCACTTCCAGTTCTCTTTACTGCCTCTTCCCAGTTGAGATGATATCTCTCAGCATCTGGCTCCAGTCTCCTGTTGCCATGTCTCTCTGGCCATAATGGATTCTTATTGCTTTAAAACCGTAAGGTGAAACACATGCTTCACCTGTAAGTTGCTTCGAGTCATGGTATTTTATCATAGCAACAGAAAAGTAGTGAATGTACTTGGAATCTACCACACAGGCTGGGAACACAAGGTTTGAGCCGAGTCAGAGTTGAACTGAATCAATCAGGCAGTGGTAGTGTCAGAAGCCATGACCTTGACCATAGCACTCAACTGACACAGCTCGGGAGCCAGACAAAGTGCTGAGCACTCTCCACACACCACAGGCTGATAGCATGAGTTGGAAAATCTACCTTGTTTACAGTAACAGCAGCTACCACGCATTGCAGTGGTTCTCAATCTTCCCAGTGCTGCGCCCTTTTAATATAGTTCCTCACAGGATCCTTAATTCTAAAATTATTTTCACACCTGTAACTTCACTACTGTTAGGAATCGTAATGTGAGTAACTAATATGAGACACCCCCGCAAAGGGGTTGCAAGCCACTGCTCTATGGGATGTGGCATTAGAATCAGCTCTGGCTGAGGCACAGCGAGCAGAGGTGCTAGGAGCTGAGACTGTGTCAAGGAAAACATCAGCTAGGTTGCTCCCTCACCCTTCTCTTTTTCTGCTGTGGCTAACTTAAAGCCACAGGTTGATTGACACAGTGGTGTCAGAAGAGGTAAAGATCCCTGCTCTCTGATGCAAGAGAAATTTCTACTCTTGTATGAGTGAGAAGCCAACTGTCATTGTGCTAATTCACTCAAGTGCCAAGGTTTCTCTTTTACTAGAATATAGCTCAGCCCGTCTGTACATACTGGTTGATGGTACTGGCTGACATCAGTTTAGTGCTTGCTACTGCAGAGCTCATATTTTTTTTTATTTCATTTGATCCTCTGAATTTTTTTCATGTAAAGTAATGGGGGGAGGTTACTTAGGGCTCACATAGTGGAATGTATCAAAGTGGAGTTGGGGTGTGGTATTTGGTCACTATAGCTGCCTTCCATGACAACGTGCTGAGTTGCTTCCCTCTAGAATGAAATGCAACAAGGAAGTTAAGAATCTTGGGGTCCCTGAACTCAGAAATGGCAGAGCCGTGGTTCAAAGCTAGGTGTATCTAGGTTCACATTCTGTGAACTGCATCATGCTCTCCTTTGTAATTTTGGTTCAGGTTGGTGCAAAGTACCTGCTTGCCTGATGTTTCCATTCACAGAACTCTCACCCCCATCATGAAGGATGAGAAAGTCCCTGGAAACATGCAGAATGGTATCTGTAGCCGCTCTATGGAAATGGAAAGGTACTGGGGCCATCTGGCTTGTCTTGTGTTTAAATTCTCTTTATAGCAGTGGTTTTCAACCTGTGGGCTGAGACTCTAAAAATGGTTGCATATCAGATATCCTGTATATCAGATATTTACATTATGATTCATAACAGTAGTAGCAAAATTACAGTTATGAAGTAGCAACAAAATAACTTTGTGGGGAATTACCAGATTATGAGAAACTGTATTAAAGGGTCACAGCATTAGGAAGGTTAGGAACCTCTCTATGCTTTACAGGAGTTACTGCAGATACACAAGTCTGTTCATGACACAGATCTGTCTTCTGGGCAGCACTTTCACCCTACAAAGTCTCTGTGTGCTCTATGCTGAGGTGCAAACTCAGCTACTTGCTGTCGGCAGTCCCCAGAGAGTGTGAGTGCCATGGTGGACAGCCACACTGACTTTGAAAACCACAGCTCTGCAGCCTCGGGGCTCTCTTTGACTCCTATTTCCCTTTTCAGTTTGTAATGTTCAAAAGGTCCAGAGAGGCAGCTGGAAAGGCAGCCACGGATCCCTCTGAGAGGGTAATGAGGAGGAGGCCATGGCTCAGAGGGAAAGACTTGAAAGAGATGATGATGTGAGCTAAGGTTGAGGAGCCCGGGTGCCAGGCAGTGTGTAGGCTGCTCTGTGGACACATTATTGTGGGATGCTCCTAGTAATGCCGAGAGGTGACTATTGAACTGGTTTGGCAGGGCAGAAGGCTAAGATTCACAGGGATTCCATACCTCATCAAAGCCATGCGTCCTGGATTCAGAAATGACATCAAGTTGTCCAGAAACCAAGAATCTTAATTTGCATGGCTTTGCTTCGTGCACGCCTTTCTGTATAGAGTACAAAGAGTTCACTGGAGTTCATACTTTGCCAAGAACATTTATGAGTATGATTATATCTGATTCTTATAAAAAGCTTTGTGAGGTGGGCAGTGTATGTCTAAATTCATAGTTAAGAACTCGGAGACCCAGGAAAGTAAGCATCTCATGCAAGCTTCCATACACTGGTAAGAACTAAATCCCAGGAAGCCTAGCTGGTAGACATCTTCGAAGGAGTCCTGTGACTGTCTTCATGGAAGTACAGGGTTGCTGAGGCACCAAAAGCACAGACTTGGGCATTGGTACCATTGAAGACTGGAGTCCATGTTGTCTACTTCAAGATGACTCTGGGCTGTGTCATAGGTTTCTTTGCCTAGGTTTCTTTATGCATAAAGTAAGAAGAATATTCACAACTACCTCATAGCTATTAGAAGCATCTAGTACAAACCTGAGTGAAGCCAGAGCTCCACGAGGAGAAGCAGTTAAGGTTCTTAACCTATAAAATCTTTTTACCTGACTTTTACTGGCTAAGAAAAATCACAGTGAAGAAAACCTGCTATGGCTAAGACAGTGCCAGAGACTGCTGGCAGTTCTTGTGTGTTGGAGATTTCTAGGGGACCGTGGCCAGTGCTGGATTTGTGAAATAGTGGAACATGGTAACCATTAGTCCCTCTCCCTGGCCTTTAAAAAGGTGAGGCTGGGATATAGCTGCCCTACCCTCAAGGCACACCATTCCCCAATCCCACAATCGACAGGTCTCTAGGAGCTGCAGTCCCTCTCAGTGGCATCAGCTGCCTTTCTGATAAGTGTTATTCTCTTTGGTCTTCTGGGAGCCCCACCAGCATCATTAATCAAAGCACTGCGTTGCTGCCTCATACTGAAGCATCCTCCCCGCCTCATCAATCATAAAAGCAGTAAAGAGTGTGCTTTGGATTGCTAAGGAAAGCTCCAGACAGCACCAAAGAAAGGAAAAAAAAACTGGTGCGGGGACTGGGGGAGAGCTTAATTATCAGCTGGTCCTTGGCCCATCACTCACGCTGGAAATGTCTTTACAGCTTTATTTGGGTTGTGTCTCTTTTTAAATCCTAGTAAACAGCCGTTACGCTAAAAACCCTCATTGCTTGGCACAGGGAGCCCCACTGGTTTTCAAGCTATTATTTTAATAAGGCCTATTTTACAATTAAGGCACCATGGGCTTTAAATTACATATAAAATAAAATGTGGAAATTGAAGCATTAAGTGTGTGACTGCCGTTAGAGAAACAGCAGCCGCTCTTTGTAGTAAAATGCTGTCTGGTATAAAAAGGAATAGAACAGAAGGCTCGGGTTATGCATTACCATGATGAAAATAGGGGAATAGTGTGTGCGCCTGCGTGTGCGCATACACAGACACACACACACACAACCGTCAGAAAAGCATAGAAGACCTATGCACCATTCAATTAAGATTTAAGGTCATGTGTATGTAGACAAAAATATAATAATAATAATAATGAGAATAATAATGAGAATAATAATAATAGAACAGCCACCAATAATCACACCTAAAAAATGTAAAGACATTGTCTCATGTAGCAGAAGCTGCCCTCATGTTCACTATGTAGCAGCCAAGGATGATCTTAAACTTGTGATATTCTTACTCCAACCCTCCAAGTCCTGTGATCATGGTCATGCCCCACCACTTATGGTTTTATGGGATGTTTGAGGTTGGAACCCAGGGCCTTGTGAATGCCAGGCAAGCACTCTAACAAATTGCACATCTCCAACCCCAACACCTACATTCTTTGAACACTTGTTAGCAGCAAGTCAATAGCTGAGAATTGTTTCCTTCACGGTGTCATCTTCTTGTCATGTCTAAGAGGAATATGCCGTCTTTATCCCCATGGGAAAAGGGAACTGAGGACTTGGAGAGGAGATCATTTGCCAGCCTTATGTCAGCACTGAGAACTGGGTTGGGTAGAGGGGAGTCCATGAGCAAAGTGAAGGACCATGACCTTCCCTTGGTGGCAGTTATAAAGTATCAGGAAGTTGAGATGCTAGAAGAAAACTCTTTCACCGAGCCCAAGTTTATCCAGAGTGAGGGGTGATGGAGAAAAGGAGCTGTGCTGGTTGTTATTGAATATTGACTTGACCTGGTCCTGAATCACTGATGATGTAAGCCTCTGGGCGTGCCTCTGAGAGCATTTCTAGATCATATTAATTGATGTAGGAAGACATGCCTTAGGTGTGGATGACCCTCCTATTTTATGCTAGATTGCATAAAAAAAGCAAGAGCCAGCAGAACACTAGCTAGTATTCATCCCTTTCTGCTTTTTGATCATGGATGCAATGTGACCAACTTCCTCATCTTCCAACTGACATGCCTTGTTCTGTATCCTGGAACTGTGACCAGAATAATCTCCTCCTTCTTTAATTTGCTTTTGTCAAGTATATTGTTGTAAGGGCAAGGTGAAAAACTGAGGAGAAAGGGAAGGTTTCTCTTCATCAGGGTGGCCCAGAATGCCTCTTTTGACAAGTTGATGCTGAAGCTAAAGGATAGGAATGAAGAAAGAGAACCCAACTATGGGATGAGACCCAGCAGGGGTCATAGGCTGGCAGAAGGAGAGCCCTGGGTGCCTTCAAACACAGGAAAACAACAAGGTCAGGGTAGAAAAAGAGAGAATGGAGCAAAATGAGGACAGAGAAGCAAGCAGGGGTCAGCCCCTTCATGACCACAGCAGGTAATTGGCTTTTTTCTCAGTCTTGAGAGAGCTGTGGCCAAGGAAGATGAATGCACCAGTTTTAAGTCAATGAGTTGGGCTGCCAGTGAGAATGGATTTGAAATGGGTCAGGGTAAAAATAGGGAGACAAGTCAGTTCTGACAGGAGCCCAGAAAGACCCAGAGGGTGGGCCACAATGATAGAAGCTGGGTGTATTTCAGATAGATTTTGAATGCAGAAATAGCAAACATCTGTCTTCCGTGGCCTTCCATCAGAATCCCACTATTGTACTATTATCCGGTCTTTGTCCTCACAAAGAAGGGTGCATTGGTTCCCTTAAGCAAGGTTGCATGTTCCAAACTCTTCTCTTTAAGCTGCCACTCATTCCCTTTGTGGTTGCCATTTCAATTCAGAAGAGTGGAGGAGGTGTGGAAGGTTCTTCTAGAAGCAAATAAGCAGAGTGCCAACCAGACCTCTCTGCCTTTGTGGACAGCTGTCTGTAGAGGGTGATGGCAGAAACATCTATTTGCCATGATAGAGTGTGACTACCTCTGGGTCAGATAGTCTTAAAGAAATGGCTCTGGAGAAAATGTGGGGCTTGTATCCAGCTCAGTGGCTAAGGACAGCATTGAAGCAAGTCTTCCTTCTCCCTCAGAGCATTAACCTCCTGTATGAGGCACAGAGGGTGTGACCAGCTGTGTCATACATTTGGAAGCTTCCCACATTTGTCTACAGATCTCTGCTCCTGGGTGGTAGTGAGTCAAATTCATCAACATCTGCCAGCTATTCGGTGGCTTATGGAAAATGACTTACAGCTTTAGAGTTTGAATCCACTTTCTATGTTTCCTTGGCAACCACAATGGAGATCCTGGAATGGAGTGATGCGGTGGAAGGTCTTTTTGAAAGAAATGGTCCTTTTGAACTCTCTTGCTCTTTGGTAATAAGAAATCTGCAGGTGGGTGTTGGCAGAGGGAAGCTTGGGACTGTCTGAAAGTGGTCAGGGTAGATTTATCTCTCTTAATCTACTCTCAGAAGACATTGGAGATATTTACTTGGTTGCTTGTCAAGGCCACCCTTTGTAGAATGTATCTTGTATTGTCTTAGAATTGATTCTTCTGCCTGCTTTTCTTCATGCTTCCTGATATAAAGATACATTTTGCAACATGATTACTTCTGTGAATTTTGTTATTGAGACATAAACCAGATTCATTCTACTACAATAGTAGAGCTGATTAAAGTCTTAGTTTTGCTGGTCTTTTAAATAGAGAAAACAAAATCCTACTATTAGGGAACACCATATTTCCCATAGTGAAATATTTCCCATATCAGTGAAGTTAAAACTATGCACAAAATTTAGAAAATCCTTTTGCCTGCATTCTAGAAGTAAATCTCTCATGGTTGCTTGTATAATATTACAGGAACACATACATTTGGTCATAATAGAAGAGGCAGAGACTCATAGAAGATAGTTTAAGGACCAGTTGTATCCTTTTGGTCGGTATTAAATCAGATGGACTAAGCCCTCTAAGAACTGCACCAAAATGGACATCTGTAAAAGAGAGAATAATATAGTGTGTGTGTGTGTGTGTGTGTGTGTGTGTGTGTGTGTGTGTGTAGAGCCTCGCTTCACCATACACACCACAAACAAAGAGAGCCAGTCTCCAGAGAGAAGAAGAAATGAAGTAGACATGTACTACAAGCCGCATCCCCAGGGCAGACTCCCTTTGGAACCTGATTCAGATTAATTGACTCCTTGGACTCTTGCAAGCGATGACAGCATGCAGGCAAACTTTGGCATCATTATAATGATGAGTCTTCAAAAGATTTGAAGACTTGATCTTAAGTCAAAGTCTTCTTGGTTGAAGGAAGGTGAAGTTCCACACTGTGAGCATCCTATCATCAAAAGTCATGCAGATACTGGTTTTATGGTGCAGTAGAGGTTGGTTGGATCAAATTTAAAGACAAAATTTTTGCATGCCACTCACTGAGAGAGTATATTCCAACAGAGTTTTTTTTTTTTTAAATTCTTAGTATTCACTGTACCTTTGGCAAGATTATGTCCTGTTGTAGTTGAGACAAAGGGCCATGGGGAAGAGAGGAAGCCCAAGTTGAAGCTCAGAACAAGGAAAATGTGTATTAATTGTCCTGTGAACTGGTAGAATGGTAGCATTGGGATTTCCATTAGTGGGAGGAGAACTTTGCATTCATAAGTATTTGTCCTGCTCCTATGCTGATCTTTGAAACTCTAGCCTAGACCTTTCTGATAGTCATGGATTACACCTTTACAAAGTGTTCTGACCTCATCTTTTGCCTCATAATTGCAAAGCTACTGATCTCCATCCAATGTTCTCTTGCTCTATACTGTATGGTTGCTCCCTTGGTCTCTGTACCCTTAGTTTCTCTTCCTCAAAAAAATTCCCACTCAGTCTTTGGCAATATGAAGCTTTCCCCGTGGAGCCAAAATAATCAGCCATCCCTCTGTGGTACCATATTACAGTATTTCTGTCTTGTAATTGTTTATTTTTCTGCCTCCCTCTCTTGTCCCTTTCTGGCCTGTTGAAAAAGAAACCATACTTACTCTTTCTCCCAGCATCCTTTATGCCACAGTAGTACCTAGAATTACACAGTAGTATCTAGTCGATGCTTAGCTTACTTATACTTATTGACCAAAGGATGAAATTGAGTCAGTGCGTATGTGAAGGAGTCTTTCCTGTTGGTATGTTACTGACTTGCTCAGACATGACATCTTAACTAGACTCCCCAACCTCTGCCTTTAGAAATTGGTTAAATCACATTTAAAACTGATTATGTGGCAGGAGCTAATTGGAACCCTAAATTGGGAGAGTTCGAATTGGGGCTAATGGAAAAAGAGAGGTCGATGATTGATTAGTGATGTTTGTCATGCATAGAAGACAAAGCAGTGCTGTGGCCATAAGCTGGAGAAAATTCAAGAGTAATGCATTGTTCAAGCTATAAGCATCAGTGCAAAGCAGTAAAAAATAAAAGCCAAAATGCTGGCATTCTCACCAAGAATTTAATTTTGAAACTAATAAGAGGTTCCATGGTAAATCTGTTTTAAACCTTTATTTTAGTGTGAAAATAAACTTGATTATTTTCAACTGCCAAAACATCAAAGTAGAAACTACTTAGTGAATTGATTTCACATAAATTTATGTAGTTATTGTGTACTGTTATGCATATATATATTGTTTCTGTATGTACCCCAAGAATTCATGTGCTGGGAGATTGGTCTCCACTGTGTAGAGTTAAAAGGTGCTGGAAAGTTTAGGTAGGGAAGTCAGGACATCAAAAGTGTTGCCCTGGGGTGGGGGATAAGTGCTACCCAAGTTAGGAAATTCCCATCAGAGCGGATCGTTGTTCTCCTTCAACATTCTGCCTTCCTATTACACATACTTCCACCTAGAGAATGTTAAGTATCATGGGAACATCATCCAAACTGAGCAGAGGCTAGTGCCAAAACTGTGACCAAAACCTTTTTTCCTTACAAATTCCCATCCTCAGGTATTTTGTTACAGCAAAGGAAAAAGTAGTAAGATTGTCTTGGAATATATTGACTTGAGATACACAATGATATTCATTATTGCCATTAATTAGATATTCCCAATGTTACTTCCACTTGCAATATGGCTAGATTACTTCTTTCCCAGCGCACTGGGTATGGTCGTAACATTTTTTTTCCCCTGATAAGATTGTGAGTAGAGGAGACCCAGATTGCCTTTTGACCACAGCCTCTAAGAGACAGTGCATAGCTACTTTCCCACTTTCCATATCTGAAGGCTACCAGCAGAGCTCCAGATGGTAGGCTTGTTAAGCCTGGATCCCTGGCTGAAGACAGCCTGGAGTGAAGCAGAGCCCTGGCTGATTTGCTGTGGGTGCACATCACGGATGGTAAATAAACCTTGTTAACATTTTTACACCAGGGGAATGTAGAAATTGTTTCTCTCTGCCATGTGACTCGACCCTGTTTTGACTGACAGTCTCCACACTGGAAATCATGATACATTCCAGTGTAAGACAGAGATAAGATTGTCTCCAAGGACCAGTTACTTGGCTCAGCCTGCCGTTCTCCAGACTGTGGCTTCTGTTCTTCTGAAATATTTAGGAAGAGAATCAATAGAGGGACAAATGAAAGCTTTACCACCCACTGCTCTTCCTCATGAACCCTGTTCTCCAGCTGAACAAAGCTGGGTACTCTTCTTTATAATGACCCCCAGGCTTTCTCATTTCATGCCTTTGTCCCCACTGTTTTGCCTTCTCAGAAAACCTTTCTGTTGCCTTGTATCCAAGACAGTCCCACCTCCCAAGGACCAACTACAATGCCAACTCTTCCACATGTCTTCTCACCAGCTGGGAGGGCTGCCTCCCTCTTGTGAACACTCAGAAGACTTTGTCCTCATCTCTCATCTTACGTTTCCATTGTCTCCCATCAAAGTTCACTGAATGATTATGGAAAGAGTAGAAGGAGGGAGGAGAGGAGAAAAGAGGAAAGAGGGGAAGATAAATCCAGGGAGATGTGGCCAACAACGTGAAACTGACATTTTTCCAATCTTGACAATTGGTCTACTTCCGTTTTTTTCTTTTTAGTTTTCCTTCATAAACGTCTCTTTATTCTAGAGACCTTTTCTGAGTTGTTCCATGCCCCGTGTGGGCTCTTTTCCACTATGTCTTTTATAAGTTATAACTGATATTTGTGTGTGTGTGTGTTCAGATAAATGTATCCTTGTTGACAGGTGAAGAAATCTACGTCATGATTAAAGTCATGCATTTGTATTCATATCTCGCTTAACCTATTTTCTAGACCTCCAAGATACACATAGAATTTGATAAATGGCAACATCAACTTCATTAGTGGATCTTTCAAAAGATATAACCAGACTCTGGTGCTCAGTACAAAATAAAAGTCCAGTTTTCTTGTTGGTTACTGAGAGTTTCAAGATGACAGCAGATGAAGGTTCAACTACGGAAGAGGTCACTTCCACCACAGATAGGCAAGCACATAGGTCATATGCCCAGGAAGTAAGCATGCCTGTGTGATGTATCAGTGTGCAGTACTCTTTATGATGTTTGCCTGTGTGCATATCTGTCACAGCACGTGTGTGAAACTCTGAGGCCAGCTCAAAGGAGTTGTTCTCTCCTTCCATTGCATGCTCCCAGGGATTGAGCTTGAGTGGTCAGGCTTGATAGCAGGTACTTTTATCCACAGAAGCATCTCTCTGATTCTTCAGTGTCTTTAAACTTACAGACTGTGGGTCATTAACTACTTTAACCATATATTTGATCCCCTCCAAACAAGGATGACTTCCATCTGGCTACTCCAATATACTGGGCATGTGCTAATGACTGTGTTGTATAGACATGCTGCTATCCAAAGAGTTTAACATTCTACAGGAAAGTTACTTGTGGAATCTCTGCTTTCTGGAGAAAAGATAGAAGGCATCCTAGGACCCAAGCAGCAGGTTTACTCAGCATCTTCAAACTACCCTTAAAGACACCAAGGAAGAGTTCTGATCTGTCATCATTCTTCTATAGCTGATGTGTTCACTCACCGGAAGTACTAGCTATTTCTTTAATAGAGTTAAATGCCTGGCCCTTCTAAGAATTGGAGTTGTAATGACCTATTTTTCTCTCATCTAAAATTTTTCTTCCCTACCCAAATCAAAGGAAAGTCAGGGATTCTTTTTGCTTGTGTTGTCTAACTTCTCTGCAGTTCACTTCCACGTCAAGGTAACAGAGAAGCTGTAGAATGTTCTCCAGTTGGGCAGACCAGCAGGAGTCCCCACCATGGATCGGAAATGTTCTGTGACCTTCTCAGAGCTCTATGACAGTGCATCACACACAGGGAATAACTAGTCTACCTCACACAGGATTCCCCAAAATATGAAAAGGTTGTGGTCTCCTCCCAAACCCTTATTCATTGATGAGACATTGACATTTGCAACTGGCCACGGTGGTAGTCGGCCTCTCATAGACTTCACCATACTCTGTGAAAAATGCCAAGAAAATATACAGCAAATAGAAATGGTTTGGAAATGCTAGAGTGCGTGGTCACTATAATGCCTTGGTCTAGGCTGCTGTGCTGCTTGCAGGACATGCAGCAGCCTCAGGGGGAAATGTGAGCTCTCCATTCTGACATTATAGTCTTGTGGACTGGAGAAAATACATCAGTAAGTAGCATCAAGTGATAGCAAGATGTTTGTACCAAATACTCCAAGAACAATGACATAAAGGCTGTTTTTACATCAATCAAGACATTCTGAGTTATGACAATATAAAATAATTTGAGTACCTTATGATAATAAATGGCTTACATGCTAACTACCGTGTTTAAACTATTTACTAGGAAAGTCTGTTCTTCTCCAGAGAGGCAGCCATTACTAGCATTGATGTCCAAGGGTATTCTGAATAACACTGACTGCTGTCAGTCTTTGTCTTTAGAATGAGAATTTCACTTTTGAAATGGGTCAAAAGTCATCTGGCACTGAGTCTGATGGAGAGAGAAAGAGGCTACACTGGGCAAAACACTTCGGTTTCAGACAAGGTGAAGTTCTGAGGTCGTAAGATGAATCTTCCTCTGTGGTTGGCTAAAGTGCCTTTGCAAACAAACAGACACTCCCAAGCAACATTATGAAGTGAATTTACACTCTGTTCATCTGAATAAGCATTCTTGATTTTTAAAAAGCAGTCATCTAAGGATCTTTTGACTACATCTGACACAGAATAAGGATAGAAGAGAAGTAAGCTGCTATGAACTGAGGAACTCACAGTTATGATATTTATGCAGTAGAGTCTTAAAGGCTTCCATGTATATTTTAAATAGTTTGCTACCATCCTTGAAGCATTGCTATGGGGAGAGATTGGTGTACACAGGGTGACATCTCACACATAGATCCTGATGGAAACTGGAGCTAAGTCTAGCTCTTAGCTGTATTCTGCCTCCGCTAACCTTATATAGAATGAATGAGTGCCTTCTGTGTTTCAAGGATAGTCTTGGGTCTCAGGAAGCAGGAGAACACCGCATGACTCCTTTTCCTTGAGGAATGATGTCTAAGCAGAATAGACAGCCTTTGAGTAAGCAACATACAGATAAAAGGATGGTTTTAAACTGCTGTGCTAAATTCAATATAAGGAAAGTTGAGATGCTGTGAGAGGAGGGATTACCTGAGCAAGTGAAGTTTAAGCTAGGCAGTAAGGAATGAACCTGTCAAAACAGAGAACCAGCTGTTGTGGAGGAGAGAACAGCTTGTGCAGAGACCTGGGGGTTCTGGAAGCATTGGCCATGCTACTTTGGAGATCATATGACACAACTCCACATTTGTAAAGTGAAGAAGGTGGAAAGGTCAAGACTAGAGACCAGATGTCCTGACTCACATGTTGTTAGGGAGCTTCTCAGGACCTGATTCTTTTGAATTCCAGATGTGTCTGGAACAGGTAGAGAACTTAATGTCTCGGATGAGCAGCAGGCTGTTGCTTTTGAGATTTGGTATGGACTTGTATATAACATGTGCACACGTACACACACACACGTACACACACACACATACACATACACACAAACACGTACAAACACACACATACACACACACCCCTATGTACATTTACACAAAAGATTCAAATACATACACACATGCACAAAGTATATGTATTTTAATATATGTGCACAGATAATACTTATGTTTATTTTGAAGATTTTTATATTTTTAGTTTTTAATACATGGATATGTGTTTTTTGCATGTAAGTGCAATGCCCTCAGAGGCCAGAAGATGGCATAGGATCTGCTGGAACTGAAGTTACAGGGAGTTGTGAGCTACCTAACTGGGGTTCTGGGAAATTAATTAGGGTTCTTTTCAGCACTTATATGCCCTCTTAACTGCTGAACCGTCTTTCTTCTCTCTAGCTGGGTAGTAGTATAACAGACCCCTATATTTTATCAAACTCTATTCCTTTATTCTTGCCTGTAGGTAAAAGTCACATTACTCTTCTATGACTCAGTTTCATCAAACACAGACACATCTTCTAGGCTAAGCAATACACTGGATTTTAGTGAAGTCCAGAAGTTAATATGAAATTGTCAAAAATGCACAAACATATTATTTTTAATAGTCACAAAATTGGATGTTGATCTGAAGAAGTCTTCTGAGTGGGACACTATGACTAGCTTTTCCCTTCTGTTAATCTTGTAATTCTTCACCTCTACCAGACCACTTAGTACAGGTTCCATGGAAACTGTCCCGCCAGACCAAGCTCAAAGCCCTTTCAATTAAGGTTCAGGGTCAGGAGTTTTGGGATCAGGAAAACCCAACTCACACCCCCTCTCTGTTTCTTTCCAATTCTGCTGTCCTGGGAAAAGTTATTTTAAAAGGAGCTCCACTTGATTCACTTGTGAAGTTTGGATAGTCAGATCTCCTTCATAGACTTGTGTGGAATAGAGACTAATTTGGGAATCTATGGGCACTCACTGGTGCACAGGAAGCCTCAGAAGGATGAGTTTGCCAGGTCAAGTGCTTTCCTTCCCGTACTAGCCCCAAATATTGCCAAGCACCCAGGAGTTCTGGGTGTTTATCACATCCCTCTGGTCTGCTGTTTTGTAAACTTTAGGAAGTCAGTTTGGAAAGCTATTGTACATTTAGTTTTCCAGAAATCTTGAGGTTTATACAGCTAGTTATTTAATGGGAAATTTTCTTCTGATCACATATATGGAACATTTATACATTTGAATGATTTTTATAAAATCCACTATTCTCCTAGTGGAGGGAGACAAACAAGTAATAACTAAAGCAGATTAGCAGTTTCTGAAGTATGTTAGAAAATGATCAGTGTTGTTAAGAATGAAATAGAGTGGATATCAGAAGTGACAACAGTCTGGTGAGAGGTATCTATTTACAAAGAGTGGTTGTGGTGATGCACTGGAAAGAGGTCACGCCAGCAATGTCCTACAGGATGACAAACTGAGTCAGTAGTTATCTATGGAGTCAGGTGAATGAGGACATCTCAGGCAGATGGAATAGGAACGTGGTTGCCAGAGAGGAAGAGCACCAAGGACGTTTAAGTAAGGTAAAAAGTCATGGTAGAAGAGATGGAGCTAAAGAGACAGCTCAGCAGTTAAGAGCACTGACTGCTCTGCCAGAGGTCCTGAGTTCAATTCCCAACAAACACATGGTGGCTCACAGACCATCTGTAATGGGATCCAATGCACTCTTCTAGTGTGTGTCTGAAGACAGCTACAGTGTACATACATAAAATAAATAGACCTTTTGTCGGGCAGTGGTGGCGCATGCCTTTAATCCCAGCACTTGGGAGGCAGAGGCAGGTGGATTTCTGAGTTCAAAGCCAGCCTGGTCAAGGCTACACAGAGAAATCCTGTCTCGAAAAGAACCCCCCCCCAAAAAAAAAAAAGAGTTGGCAGGCACCAGAGAAGACTAGATTATTTATGGCTTCCTAGGCATTGCTCTGTCTGGATTTCACACTGGCTTTATTCATTTGATACATGTTTTAGTTTGCTTTCCATTGCTGTGATAAAAGGGTATTCCAAATCAACTTGGGGAAGAAAGGATTTATTTCTTAATAATTTGGGTTAGAATTCCCAGGTCACAGTCTAACACTGAGAGAAGTCATGGTAGTCGCTAAAGCTGAGGTCATGGAGGAATGTTGTTTACTGTCTTGCTCAGTTAGCTTTCTTATACCACAAGCACCAACTTCAGGGATGCAACCACCTATAATGGGCTGGACTCTCCCAAATCAGTCATTAAATCAAGAAATCTGATTGTCTACAGGCAATCTGATCAAGGCAACCCCTCCATGGTGGTTCCCTCTTCCTAGATGACTCCAGATGTGTGTTGAGCTGATTAAAAACTAACCATATGTTACGTCATGATGGACAGGAATAACTCAGAAGTCCAGTGAAATTGCATAATAGTGGTCCCTCTACCATTAATCTAGTGGACTGTTAAGGATATCTATTAATTCAACCTTCACTCCTCTGGTATTAGTCAAGACACAAAACAGCACAAAACCAGGCAGTGTTCCTACTTGGGTGATACATTCACTGTAACTCAGGTTTCCATTACTTTGGTTCTAGTAGCATTCTGAGTCATTGTTGTACCTGTCCCCACTAAATGTTCTTGTTCAATGTTTACCAGCATCCCTGGCCTCCATCCACTAGATTTTAGCAACACATTTGTCAGCTCTCCAGAAATTATGAATGGCTCTGAGTAGAGGCAGAAATGGGCATTGCCAAAGTATCACTGACCTAACTGGAAAGATGTAAAGTTCTTTTTGTCATAATTTTTGGCTGGTGTCAATGAACACTTGAACTGTTGGTTTTGGAGGCTTCTCTTTGTGAGATTTGAGGGTACACAGAGGCCACATCTGTTGTGTTGTCAGCGTCTTTGTGTGTTTCAAAATGGTGATATTTTGGCCCTTAATAAAATGATATTTGGAAATAGGGTTTTAAGGATGAGTAGGTTCAATAAGTTCATACAAGTGGGACCTCTATAACAGGGTTTGTGTCCTTAAAAGAAAGACCAGGAAAAAGATGATCATTTGCAGGCCAGAAAAATGGTCATTACTAGGAACTGGATGTACTGACTCCCTGGTCTTGGACTTCAGACCTCTACAACTGTGAGAAATAGGGTCTGTTATTTAAGCCACCCGGACAGTGGTATTTAGTTATAGTATCCCATGTTGACTAAAGTAGCCTTTTTGTCTACAGAATCTGAGTATTCATGAAACTTGCTTTAAAAGGTGTCATGTTAGGGTATATGTAGACCCAGTCTGGTCAACCATGGACATTTATTCCTATCTTTGTGTTCAGAAGTAGAGCAGCAGACCCAGGGAAAAGCACTTTGGCAATAATGGTTCATTGTACCATTTCCAGGTAACAAGAACGATGGTCTCCGAGACAGTATGGTCCAGAGAGAGATGACCTCTAGCATCAGCTCCAGCACAGTTATCAGATTGTCCGATCCTGTGGTGGATGGGGCAGGATGTGGGTCTTCTTTCAGGCTGATGTTATCCAAGCTTGGTTCTTACTAGTGCTTCACCCCATGCCTTTGGATAAATTCCTTTTCTGTACCAGTCAGCTCAGTTCAGTCCCTATTGCTTTCCACCAGGAACATTGCCTAAGAGTGAAGACAAACACCTCAGAAAAACAAACAAACAAACAAACAAACAAACAAAAAAGCAAAACAAAACCCCCAAACAAAAAATACAAATAAAAATCAAACAAACAAACAAACAAACAAAACCAGCAGCTGATGTCAAGAGTCGGAGACTGAAAAGGTGATCAGTGCCCACACTTTGGGCAGAGTGCACTGTTGTTCAGTGCTTTTATACATTTTGGTGTTTGATATCTAGTCCTCATGGCCTGTAGGATCTATTTGCTTCCAAGACAGAACTCTCAAGACTGTGAGGGTGTCCGAAGCCCTCCTCACACCTTTCCTGAAGCCACAGTGATTGAAAATGTGGTGATGTGTGTGGAGAGCTAAGCTGTATGTACTGAGATAGAGTGCACAGTGGAATGTTAAGGCCACAACTCCACTGTATTCAGATCTCCTAGTCTCCGTCTCTACTTGAATTACCAAGTGATAGAAGTGACTCCCGACCCCCCACCCCTTAGAATGGTCTGTAGAAAGCCAGTAGATACTTAATGGCCACCTTTCAAGACCTATGACCTCCTGGGTATCTCTGCTAGTTGGAAACTATGTTTTCTCAATGAAGGTCTCAAGAGAGTTAACCTGTGATGTCTCCATGCATCTCTTGTTTGAAATGAGAGAGATGAGATGTGTTAAGTGGTAACCAGAATGAATAGTGAGGTACATCCCAAGCATTGACTGTGCAAGCTATGTCCTCTGTTCAGGCATCCCTATCCTCTATCTGTATATCTGTGGCAGAAAAAGAAAGTAGGATTATACTCATTTAATCTATGAGAAAAAGAGAGCACCAGGCAGTCAACTAAATTGCCTAAAGCCAGAAGACACTGAGAAGTGAGAGATGGAGGATTGATTCAGAGTGCCCACTTCTGCCAGCACAGTGAGTAAATACACTAGCCTGGAAGCCATTGGTACACTTATCAATTACACTCCTCATTAGCCAGGAAAATTTACATGTAACTTTGCTATTCTCATTGTTACATTAAACAAACAGTATCTATCCCAATTGGGTTATGAGAAGAAAAATGATCTTAACGTATATGAAAATCTAAAATGGTGTCTAACATCAGGCAATTGGTTGATAAAAGTTAGCCAATGTCCATAGCATTTTTTTTTATCATAACTTAGGCACAGAGAGCATCCTGACATTCATTCCCTACATGGTCCTTCTTTGCAGATTCTATGTCCTCAGTTTAACAGTTGAGGCAAATTAAGCAAATTAATAAGTTGTTGATAGGTAAATGAATGAACAGTTACTAGAATTGTTTTGATTTTAAAGTTGTGTGTGTATGTGTGTATGTGTAAGTGAGAAGAGAGAGACAGAGACAGACACAGACGGAGAGACTATGTGTCTGTATGTCTATATTGGCTCTGTATAAGTCCAGTGCCCACAGAGGCCAGAGTCAGATTTCATAGAGCTGAAGTTGCAGTTGGTTCAGAGCCACATGAGATAGTTGTTGGGAATTGAACTCGGGTCCTTTGAGAATTTCATACCATGGATTTAGATTATATTTACCTCTCCTCCTCACAACTTTTCTAAGATCCAGCCTGCCTTCCTTATTTGCCCAACTTTGTACACCAGTACCTGGTGTATCACCAACTCATCTCTCCAGCCCTGGTACCTGAGCTACTGAATGAATTAGTGAAGGCTGGGGAAAAGAACAGAATGTTGTTTCATTGTGTAGGATGCAGGAAGAGAAATGAACATTGACATTTCTTCCAGAGCAAAAACAACATCACATCTACATTGCAGGGAACAATGGGCCTTTGGACCCCCTGTCCTGGCTCCTTCTCCTGCTCTGTCTTTGCTTTCCAATTTGCACTTAAGCCTTAGCCCAGCCTGTGCTGTGAATGTCATGGCTGGAGCTTAATGCCAGTAAAAAGCCTTTCATGCTCTGCTAATGTGGCATTTGTTTGGTAATATGGGGGAGAGAGCGTTCAAAATAAATCCAGAAATGGCATCTTATAAATTTGGATTTCCTGTTCTTGTAATTTATAGGGCTCACATTGGAGAACACTGTCTTGTGCATAAATACAATTTCTTTGTGAGCTGATGATGGAATTTATATCAAAGGGGGTCGAACATACACTTCATGAACTCGGCATCCGCTATTATGAGCCATTTCATGTATAACTGGAGACAAATGAGCTCTCCCCCTGTTTGTCTTAACTTAAAATTCAGTGGGTTTGCTTGAATTCATTTCCAAGGCCAAGGAGTGGGGGAAGGGAAGGGAGATTTATACACCTTTAATATAATCAATTCTGAATGTATCTGCAGACAAATAATTTTAAAATGTATGCACCAGGAAATACCTCTATTAATTTCAGCCACAGAGTTTGTTGAATTTTTATGTGATTGAAGGTTTGTGTGTTTAAGGAGTTGGGTTTTTTTTTCCTCCTTAAATTCCACCTTCTCTTTCCTTCCTCTTCAGGGTGAAAAAAAAAAAGGTGTTTTGAAATAAAATCCCACAAGGAAACAATCCCCCAGACAATTAAACTGGTAGAAATTCCCCCGAGGGGGGAAATTCATAAAAATAATTGCTGTTCTGGGTTTCTGCAACATTTTAGCTTGGTGCAAGGGAGGCCCTCTGCATAATCCCAGCAAACATATACACAAGCATGCAGAGTGTGTTGTCCACAGAGCAGGCTTGGGACCCTGCTCTATGTAACGACCCAGCCAGACATGGTGCCTTTCTGGCAAGAGGCGGTAATGTGGAGGTTGTTCCCCATATAAAATAACAATCGGGTCATTTATAAGGTTCTGCCAAATATTAACCTTATATCCAATTCTCTACCCACCTTTCAAAGTCCTAATGTGAACCAGGCCAGCTCCCCATCACTTTATGATTCTCTGGGACAGAGGTGGGGGGTTATGGGAAAGCAACAAGACAGTGCACACTTGTTAGAAGCATTTTAAGGGTAGCATGTTTATTTCATGGCAGTGATGTCATTTTCTGCCCTCCTCCATCTTAAATGACAGAAATATTGTTTACTTGCCTTCTTCTTCCCTGGGGGAAACTCAAAGGTTAATTCATCCAAGAACGTGGGGTTTGCATTTGTCTTGAAGATGACAGAATTTCTTGAGCTATGGTTACTGGTAGAGGCAACTGCGGTTTAAGGTTAGGTGGCCAAGCATGTTTTGGCAAGGAGAGGACCAAAGCTATGGTTGAGTGTCTGTGGTAGGGCATCCTCTGATTGAGAAGCATGGAGTACTGAGCTTCCTGCCATGCTTACATGGTTAATACTACACTAATATAGCCACCATCGCAGGATTGCTCTTTAATGCTTCAAAGATAACCACTCATTTGGACAGTGATTTCTGCTTTGTCACTTCTCTCTTTAATTCCAGCAACCATTTTGGAAGTCTTTGCCTGTGCCAGACCAAGTTCACACACATGACCGTCCTCTTGGATTTTCAGACCAATCCTTAGAGATGGACACTTCTAATAGTCCTGTTTTAGTTACAAGGTGAAAGAGGTTCCCTGGAGGAGAATTTCCCAGGCCAAGTGGCTGCGTAATATGAAATGAGATACAAGCCCTGGTCCAGCTCATGTCCTGGGGACTGGAAGTCTTTTGTTTTATTAGAAGTCATTAGTAGCCCAGATCTCTTTCCAGGCTCTCAGAAGCTGATGAGAGACATCCACGGAGCCAGCCTGAGTGGGGTACAGTTTAGAAGAACTTCTGTAGCCACAAGCCACCCATGATTTCTGAAATTCAAAAGATAGATAAGTCCAGAGTTAAGTCCTCCTGTGTGAAGACTGGATTGCATTCACTCCCCCAACTTTATAAGTCCTCACTGCCAAGTTTCCTGTCCCTCACTCCTGGCCCACCACACCTTCCTCCTGAAGGCCTTGGAGAACTGTGTGCAATTTCCAGTTTGAAATTAAGCCAGGTGTGAAGCTGTCCACAATAACAATGGAGAGCTGAGATCTCTGGGTCAAGTCGAGAAATTGGACTTCTCCCTAGTTCATTGAAAACAGAGGTGACATTTCTTGTTTGTTGGCCAAAATGCTACATCTTTCCATGAGACTTCTTTGAATATATGTCTTTCTTTGCTGAGTGGGGAGGGAAGCAAGTGGAGTACTAGAACAAACAGCTTGTCACAAATGTTGGGGCGATGTTTTCAAGTAGGTACCAGCTTCTGCCATGTGGAGACTCAGCTTTAACACAACTGTTATTTTAACAATAGGTTACCAGATCCATTGGGCAATCTGACTAAGAGGCCGTATTTATTTCCCTAATTTTATAAACATTTAATAGGTCCTTATTAAACACATCAGCCAGCATGATTTAATAACACAATCAGTCCTAGAAGTTTAAGAAAATTGAAAACAGGGTTTGAATGTAATGCAGCCACAATTACTGGAGATTATAGGGAATCACTCCCAGATGTCTACAGGGGAGAACTGCTAATCTCTGTTTGTGTGGAGGTGATTTCCTTTGGAACCCTGCCCAGCCTTCAATGGCACTAGGGCTGAACAAATTAGATTTGAAAGTCCCCAATTTTATGACTAAGGTAATATACTCTGTGTATTTAGAGAAACACTAAGTTCCTATTTGCACTGGCTCTAGGATGTTGGGTAGAGATGTTGATTTCATTTAGTTTGGCTCCAATGTGGAATATGGCCATAGGTTTGAAAAGGGTCAGCATATGTTTTTGTACATCTTTCAGAGATATTCTGACTCCTCTCTATCCACCATGCTGAGGCACTTGCATCATGATGGTGTGATGACGGCAGATCCTAGGAATGTGCTGCAATTAGACCTGGAAGACAGTATGCTGGGGAGCCTGGGAACCCCACATCCTCCACTAAACTTTTGAGCCTTTAACTTATTTCTGCCCCTGTTTATGGAGCCATCTCCATGCGGGTATTCTTATGCTTAGAGGGTGACAACCTAGTAGACTTCACTTTTCTCTTGTAGGCAACATCTGGAAAGGGTGAACTCATTGCAAGAAAACAGTTTCTTGACTCTGGATGATGAAGTAAGATCCAAAGGCTTAGGAATGAAGTTGTGGGGGCTAAAAGAAGCTTCTTATAGTCTTGGTGTCCTCCCTTCTTGTTTGCTAATTTTTAAGAATTGCATAAACATGTTAATGATGGTTCACAGTTGCTGAGCATTTATCCTATGCTGAGTAGGTCAGCATAGGATAGGACGCAAGTGATGTTTTTGCAAGCCTCATGAGGACCCAGTGATGTCACTGCTACTTCCCAAATTTTACAGAGGTAGCTCAGATGCTCTCAACATTTTAACTTGCTGTATTTCCTAAGAGAGTAAGGATATGACCACGGGGCTTTGGTTATAAAGTTCTTATTCTGTGCTTATTGGTGCATGTGTGCATGTCTGTCTGTGCATGTGTGAGTGTGTCTGTGTGTATAATGTAGGTACATGTGCACACATTCATGTGTCTGAGTCCAGATGTGCAGTTGTCACTATACACTTGCAGAGGTCAAAGGACACCATTAGGTTTTTATGCTTTCTTTCCATCTTGTTTGAGGCAAAGTCTCTCTTTTGTTACTGGATACTACTTAAGTCAGGCTAGTTGGTCCATGAGCTTCTAGGACTTCTGTCTCCAGTTTCTGTCTTGTAGGGACACTGGGATTATAAGTGTATACCACCCAAACCTGGTTCTACATGAGTTCTAAAGTTTCCAACTATCATCCTGACATTTGCATGACAAGTACTTTAACACCAAGTCATCTCCTCAGCCTAAGGCTCTTATCCTCAATATCTTTGAAATGTGTGGTTCTCAAGAATAATAAAAATAATGAGGTGGTAGCAAACCTTAACTGAAGGTAGACCACCTTCAGAGGTGGTCTGAAAAGAAGGTAAGCCCTGCTATGCATCTTCTTACTCACCTTAACAGCTCATTTCATCCTGACATTGTGCGTCTTCCCAGTGGTTGTTTAGTGTTTTAATACACTGAAGCAGCAAGAAGGGAAGCCTCAAGAGAGGAAGAACTTTAGGTAAGATTTTGAGAAATGTTGGTCTTCTTGGCAGAGGACAAAAGCATATGAGACACTGAGTGGAAGTTCATTTACCACCTTCTACGTCCGAGGTACTACCCAAAGCCTCTCTTGCAGTTCCCTTTATTTTAGTTCCCCCCATAATTCTCTATAGTAATTATATTATAAAAATAATCCATATTTACCCCATTATATAACATGCTCAATTTTACCCAGCCAGCAAATGGCACAGTAGAGATATGTACCAGTCTTTGTGACTGGTGCCTACTCTTGTCATCTAGCTGGAGCACTATGCATTAAGTCATCCTTCTTTCTGAGAAATGTGGCCATGAAATTTATGTTCCTTTTTCACCACTTTGATTTGCTGAACTGTGTTTTCTTGACCTATGCTGAAACGTTGCCCAGAGTCCTCAGTATGTTTATCAAACTGGAGGGAAATTAAAATCCTTATTTTTTTTATTTGGCTCTGACTCTACAGCACAAGCCACACCCTTGTTCTCCCACACCCTCATCTCACCACACCCATGAACCCTGCTCACATGTAACCAACACACAGCCATAAACACATCCATTGATGCATGTCAAAGCTCTGTATGCTGGATATTGAAGCAAAATAGGGTATCCTTGATCCATCAGAAAAACAAGAAGAGGAGAGATCTTTATTCATCCTCCATCCTAGCCAGGTATCTGATGGTTTTCCTACAGGCAGGAAGCTGGAGCACCCTGATCCAGTGGAGGCTTTTGTTTAGTTTTTCAGATAAGAGAAATTGTTACCCAGGTCTAGCATGCGTAAGAATTGCTATGCAGAGTTTCACGCACCTATGGTTATAGGGTACTCATGAGCCTGGCAGATAGAATGATTATCTCTTTTGAGAGCTCTGTCGATCGGCACCCCAGATGAAAACATCCAGCGATGCAAATACAGAGAACATCCCAGATGAGTAGACATTGGGTTGGAGTCCCCCAAGTAAAAATACCCCAGAGGGAAGATCTCCTTTTCTATGGGTACCCTATACAAGAGCCGACTCAATGTTCCAGTGCCTGAAGGCTTTTGAAATAAACCAGCCACCACCTCCTTCTCTAGTGTCCTTTATGCCAACTCTGGGAAGCAGAGAGCCTAGATCAAAACCCACAAGGCTATTAAAGTAACTCAAAATGAGAACAGGCTAGAAGAATCCCTGAGCAGATAGACTTGCTTGACTCACAAACATCAGCAACACAATTTGAATTAGTTCTTGTAAGTATCTATATTATAATTTTAAAAAACCCTAGCCAATCAGAAGAAGCCAAAAAAAAACTTCTAGAACCAGGGACTTTTTAGTGGAGGTTAAGTTAACCAGAAGACAGTAACCAGACAAATTTTTTCTTTGCTTTCCTTCTTTCTTCATGGTAGAAAAGCCTCCTGGGGCTGTGAGATTGCTCAGAGGGTAAAGTGTTTATCGTGTAAGCACTGACATCTATGTTTGATCCCAGAAGCTAACTAAAAATCCAGGCAGGCACAGGAGCTTCTTAATCTCAAAGCTGGCTAAGCTAGAACAGGAAGATCTATGAGGCTTGTATAATAGCTATGTGGTCAAATGGCTAGCTCCAGGTTCAGGGTTCAGTAAGAGAATTTGTCTCAATAATTAAGGTGGAACATTATAGAGAAAGATGTCTGAGGTCATCCTCTGGCATCTACATGCATCCACATATATCATGTATGCCTACACATAACACACACACACACAGCATCCTATTTGTATTCCATCATAAAGGATTGAAACAGACCCATTCCTCTTCTGTGTCACTGTTTAGTTGGATAAATTATTCAAATTTTTGTTGAGCTTCAGATTATCTCCTTTGTACAAGTTATGATTATGCCACATGTCATATGTGGCCACTGCGCCACAGGAGCAGGACATGCTGAACACACCTGTCCTGAAGTTCAGCTGGAGAGCCACCTGCACTTTGATCACTATGTTTTTACTGTGAATGGTTCAGATGGCTTCATTAAACACAGCAGACTGAGGACTTAATAACATTTAAAAAGACAGAAAGGCAGACAGACAGACAGACACACATGTACACACACGCACACACGCACATGCATAAAAAGAGAGAGAGGGAGAGGGAGAGGGAGAGGGAGAGGGAGAGGGAGAGGGAGAGAGAGAGAGAGAGAGAGAGAGAGAGAGAGAGAGAGGAGAGGAGAGGAGAGCTCGGTTGAAATAAAGAGAACAAAACCAACTAAATAAATAGGGTTTTGGTTTCTAAAACAGAAATCATCCTGTTCCATCCTTAAATATCTCATTTAATCAAAGTTGGTCAGTACAGGCTTCCCACCAAGTCCTCAGGACCAATTCTAGTTGTCCAATAATTAGTAACCGAGTGTTTATAGAGTGAGTCCTTTCTGGAAACTGTCTGCCTGGCTTTTATATCAATATGCCACCAATATGCTTTGTATGCATGGTCAAATTCATCCTGAGTCTAGTGGCTTAAAGATCCTCACCTAGGGCTGGAGAATTGACTCAGCAGTTAAAAGCACTACTTGCTAATGCAGAAACTTGGAGTTCAATTCCCAGCACACACATGGTAGTGATTCTCAGCAATCTGTAACCCCAGTTCAAGAGGATCTAACACCCTCTTCTGGCCCCTACAGGCACTGTGCACACATATAAACACCCATACACTAAAAGTATTTTTAAATTGAATAAATGTAGTATTTATCACCTCCAAATTTGGGACAGAGTAGAATATTAAAATCTTGATTCATCAAATAAAGATCGAAATCAGTGAGAAAAAAAAACAGATTTGTTCTCAAAATTAAGAACATCAACAACTGAGAGGCTTGGAAGGGAACTAGAATGTGGACTTACAGTCACACAAACCTGGGTTGCATCCCGGCCTGCCTCTTTCCACAGATGTCATGGATGTAACTTCTGCATCTTATTTTACTCTTTTATTAAATAACATGGAGGTATATGCCTAATTAAGAGACTTAGTAAGTGAGGGCTACATGAGGTAGAAAACCCACACAGTTCTGAGTCCAACCCAAATGGCTGCTATAGTTTAGACCTTAATGTCTCTGGAAGAGTCATATGCTACAGGCTTAGTGTTCCATGTGGTGCTTTGGCAAGGGTATGTCTTTAAAGTGGTGGGCCCATCGGGAGGTTTTAGCTCATCATGATCATGCCCTCAAGGGATAGAGACTGTGGGACTCTGGTTTGCTCTTTCGCTTCTTGTTCACTTCCTGACTGTGAGGAGAACAATCTTACCCAACAACATGCTCCATCCATTATGTGCTTCCCAGAAGTTCAAAACCAAACAAGCCCACTCCATCAGAGTTTAGAACTTCTAAAACTCTGCTGCATGTGTAGGTATTCAGGTATTCTTGAATGTATTCCTGAAAGGTATTCTTGAATACCTTGGTGATGTCTAGCTGGCTAACACAATAGGGATGGAAAGAAAAATTGTTTACACTACCTCAACCTGTTTCCTCCTCTGAAACAAAGAACCACGATGCCTAGCCTATGTGGTAAATGAGGTTAAATGAGACTCCTGTGAAGTTCCTGTTGTAACACTCATACTAAGTAAACAGCAACAGTATTATTATCCTTCTTTTCAAATCACTAGGTAGCAATGACCCCCCCAGCTGCACTTCCTGCTACAAAAGACATTTAATTAAGTGCATAAACTTAAAATAGGAATATACACATGTTCTTTCCCTTCCCCCAAATCTTCCCATAGCTGCTCTCTTTCTATCTACACATCCTTTTTAATAATCCCATTAAAACGAATGTGTGCTGCCCTCATATTCTTCTATGTTGGTTTTCCACTGGGTGCATTGTAAGGGTTTTCCAGGTCCAAGGGCATCTTGGCATTTGGGAGCCAAGGAGTACCACAAAGTCACATCATGGAACAAACCTCAATCAAGAACTATTGGAGAAAAGGACTGAATGGTAGTTGCTTCTGACTGGGAACAGAGATAACAGCAGGTTGGGCAGAGGAGAAAGCTTTTCCAGAATCTTTGGAGCACACACAGTGAGCTAGAGGAAAAGTATAGCTCAGCAGAAGTATTGCTTGGCCATGAACTCAGAAAAATTGCATGGCCATTACTCCTGAGTTGGTGGGCAGGGATTTCCAAGTCTGGGAGCTCAGGGGCAGGCCAAGGCCAGGGTGATTTTCCCTAGGCTCTTTTACTCTATATACATTCTTACAGAAAATTGTGTCTCCCTCTCTCAGAAGCTAAGCATTACAGTAGTTCCATGGTGGGACTTCCTGTTCAACTCCTGTCTTTTTGCTGGGGTTTTGTTTGTCTTGTGTTTGCGCAGGTCTTGTGCGTGATGTCTCAACTTGTGTGAGTTCCTATATGCAGCTTCTCTGTTATGTGAAAGGAGATGCTGCTGCCTTGCAGTGATCACTGCCTCTAGCTTTTATACCCTTTCTTCCCCCTTTTCCTAAATGATCCCTGAGCCTTGAGAGAATCAGGTATTGAGTGTGCATGGTCCGTTGAGAACTGAGCATTCGGCAGTCTCTGTTTCTCTACCTCTTGAACAGTTGTTGGTTTTCTGTGTAGACGAAGGATGAGAGATGCAATTCTCTATGCATGTAATAAGTCATTAGGAGTTGGTTTACTATTATATCCATTAGCAGCATAACACTAGTAGGTTCTTCCCTAAGGTCTAGGTCTTTTCTAGCTGTAGGTTCTTAGCCCACTAATGATGCTAGGGATGCTAGCTAGGGCTGGGTTTCATCTTGTGGAGTAGGACTTAAGTCTACTCAGAAAGTGGTTAGTTACCCCTTGATGTTTGTGCCCTTGGCGCAGCAGCACCAGGCCAGTCATTGTTGTATCACACAGGGTTCATACCTGGGTATGGTCGGTGATCCTTTGTTCCTCTAGTAGAATGTATAGAACTGTCCAGAGCTACAAAAGCTAGTCAGTAAAGATGAAACATCCAAAGTGGGCCCAGCTTGATTTTGCCACATTCTATGACTCAAGTCTATGATGGCTTCAGCAAGAATGTCTTACCATGCAGTGCTGGAGTGCAAACATGAATGTTGGAAATAAAATGTCATGTTTAGGGATGATGTTGAGACCTAACTGGCCAACAGCTCTAAAAGAAGAAACCCATTCTGGGCGCTGGGCTCTTATTTGTAGTGCTTAGTGTCTAGTAGGGGCATTGTTGCCTTGTTTGAGGGTAACTCTATTTTAACTCTTTTCATGTATGTGGACATACAGTTTTAAAAAGAAACTTCTATAGTAGCAGGTTTCCATTTGGCTTTCTTAGGAAAGATCTTTAGTGTCAGTTATTCTTAGGATCTTTTGTCCCATTTGTTCTCAGATATGTCTTATTTAACCCCTGAGCTATGGTTAGTATATATTCAGTGGCATTCAGTGAATTTATGGTGTCATAACCAGCACACCAACCATCTCCAGAAAACCTGGAACTCTGTACCCAGGAAGCAATAACTTCCCACTTCCCATTCCCTTGATTCCTCACAGAGGCCATTCTACTTTTACCAATTGACCCAATCTAGACTATACAATGTACAATGGTTTCTATTTTAAAACTGATATATATATATATATATATATATATATATATATATACTCAAATGTGTGTGTGTGTGTGTGTGTGATAGCACTCCACATTGTAACATGTATCAGAATTTTCCCTTTCCATGAAGGCTGACTAATATATCCTTTACTTATTCTTTCCTTTGTTTTAGGCAGGGTCTTATGTACCTAAGACTGACCTCAAACTCACCATGTAGATGAAAATGACCCTGAACTTCTGATCCTTTTGCCTCCCTCTATTGAGTCCTGGGATTACAGGTGTATGTTACTATGCTCAATTTTATACAGTGCTGGGAAATGAACCCAGGGCATCTTATGTGTTAGACCAGGACCCTACTAATTGAGCTACATCCATGACCATATCATGTATGTACACACACACTTGAGGAAGAATAAAGTGATAAAATATTTCATTCTTTTTATTTAAAACTTTGTTGTAAAATATATTTTTTTTTTATATATATATATATATATATATATATATATATATATATATATATAT
>NW_021604732.1:3761660-3796679 GCF_004785775.1 Grammomys surdaster
TATATATATATATATATATATATATATATATATATATATATATATATTTGCCCTTCTCCAATTTCTCTCCCTCCATCTCTCTGTCTATCTATCTGTCTGTCTGTCTCTCAAAAAATCCCATAAAACAAAACAAAAAAATCAAAACAAGCAAAAGATAAATACTCCCATCTACAAAAGGCCAAAATGAAACAGAAAGTTCACAAAACTCCACCGAGTTGTTGGTTATCTACTCCTTGGCATGGTGCCTACCCAGGAGTATGGTTGATATAACCAATGACTCTCCTTCTACCAATAGCCACTTGCTTCCACACTTCGCTTTCATGAACAGAGGTATAGAAGCAAATCGTTGGGTCTCTCTTTTCAGTTCTTTTGGATATATATCCAAAAGTAAAGTTGCTGGATTGTGAGGTAGTTTTCATTTCCCACTTACTGAGTGCCCACTATGCTGATATTCACAGTGGCCATACCATCTTCTAACTCATCCTCACCAACACTTGTTATTACCAGGACATTTTGACAGTGTTCAATCTATTGTGCACCATGTAAAATGTCATTCTGTGACTTCGAGTTGCATTTCTGTGATGAGTATTGTTATTGAACATGCTCTCCTGTGCTGATTACTAATATGTTGTTTTGCTTTTTGGTGCTAATTGTAGAGAAAATAAACATTTTTAGGACACTGTTGCAGATTGGTTTTCTGAAGAATTGTTTACCTTCTTTGCATGGAAAAGAAAGGACACAGCCATAATGAAGAAGAGGGCAGGAAGTGTATGGTTATACTATAATGCAGTCAACAATAAAAGTTCTCATTCTATAAGAGGGGTGACACAAACTGAAGGGTCATATCACAGGGGCTCAGGGAGGGCTTCTTCTGTGCAGACAGCCAAGTCCAGCCATAAGGCAGACATGTTGGGATCTGGATTTTTGGGATGTGCACCTGAACCCCATTAAAAGAAGCCATTGGAATGTAGAATAAATAACTCAATTTATTTATGCAGCACTAATGAGCTGCTCATCAGTTGACAATTCATACTCAGTAAAGGAAAGTCTAAGATTATCTCCATGGTGAGGAGTGCTCTCTGCTTCAAGACAGTGCCCTGAGCTCTGTGTCATCACATGGCTACAGGAAGCAGAGCAAAAAAAGTGCCCAAGTTAGTTCCCTCCAACTCTTCCCATAATAAGGCATTTCACTCATGAGTAAAGACCAATGGTTCTATCATTTTCCAATAGGCTTTTTGTCCTATGTCACCAAAGCAGAGGTTAGAATTCCATATGATATGAAGGACACATATTGAAACCATGGCAGCTCACTAGCTATGGAAATAGGAGCACTTACATGATTCTATTTACATGACGTATCAGGAGAATGATGGCCTCCCAGGGCTGGGAAGAGAAGGGAATGGGAAGTTTCTGTAAATGGGTAGTTGCTGGGTATAACATTCCAACTACAAAAGATAGACATGTTGGAGAGGTCTGGTGGACCCCCCCTCCCCCACTATGTTATGCACTTGAAATTTTACTAAAGGGAGAAGTCTCATTTTTAACTTTCCAACCACAATCCTGAAAATAAAATAGTCATCAGTCACTAGGGTTACCTGAGCTGGTATCTGGCTATTCGATGATCTCATTGGAAGAGTACGTTTCCCAAGTGTCTGGACCACAGCCATACCCTTTCTCTCATCACATCTTACTCCTCTCAGGTTCAGAGCCAGTAGCCTTCTCTGATAGCCTCCAAATAATTCCTCACTAAGGACCCTGCTGGGTCTCTAAAAGCAGTACTCAAATACCACTCACTTCTCCAGGTTCAGCCCTCTCATTAAAGTCCAGGAGAAGCAAAGGCAGAGATGAGAAAAGTCTAAACACTTTAGTCAGATCCTTGTATGCTTTCCTGGTTACACCAGTGTCCCCAAGCCCCAGGCCTGTCTACCACTATCTCTTGCCTTCATCCTCAGGGAGTTGTGGGATAGCCTTGCTTTGCCCTAAACAAAGTTGATGACTTTGAATTCCCTGCCTCTTGACTCTTTTACTTAACACTATTTAATTCTAATTTTACCCATAATTCAACTTTAATTTGATGTGTGAACAGTTCATCACTACAGTGGACACCCACTTGTCTGCAGCAGAATATGACAGTCCGAATGCAGAGGGAGAGAGTGTGAAATGACCCAAGGATGTTTTTTTTCCTCTACTGAGGAGGAGGGTGTCCGGTGGGGCTATCACACTTGTAGCATGTAAAAGGGCCCTGTGAAAACAACCCTCCTTTGACAATGCCTTCTAACTCCCAGGGAACCAAGTCTGTTCACAGCATTTCCTTCTTACACATGCTTTAATAACTGAAAACAATCTAAAGAAGCAAAATATCAGGGCCAATGTATTTCAAAGAGATTAGTTTTTTTTTTCCACTTCTCACTTAAAAGCAAATTATACCTTTCTCAGCAAGCAAACCAAAAAGGCTTTTTATGCATATTTGATTAGCTCATTTCCTTTGATTTGCGGAGTGATGTCATCGGGGCCCAGCTGTTGGTCTGCTGTGAGTGATTTCCCTTCCTCAGGTTTCAGCCAGTCATGTCTATCCCTAATGGAATTACTTTGACTAGAATCCAGATTTTTTTTCTTTTATGGATCACCTCTCCCATCAGCTGATACCCAGGACTCCTTGGGAAAAATGAGAAATGGCCATCAAGGCATCTAAATGCCTAAGGAGGAGTTGTCTCTTTGAAGTCAGTTTGTCTCTAGTGTCTTAGATTCTCTTCAGGCTATCCTAGAAAGTAATTGTAAGAGCCTGAAGTAGATAAGGGGTTCTGTATGAGGGGCTCCTGGGTCTTCATAAACGGGTAAGGCCTGCCCTTCTCCACCCCACGCATGTTTCTAATGTAACTGTTACGTTATGAAAGAGTTGTGCTAGCCTGACTGCATAGAGGTTGATGTCAAAAGTATCCCCTTTCCAGGAAAAAGACATCGGGCGGGTATGGCCCGCATGCCTCACTGGACAACGACAGGGGGACTGGAGCCACTACAAGGTCCCCTTCAATTACTGGAGGTCAGGCCTCTATCCCCGCCTTCACAAGATTAGATTTGCCACAGCCCGTCTATACTTAGAGAAGGGAGGAGATGTCAGGGGCATCCCTGCTTATACACTGAAGGCCTAAAATCAGCAATAGGCCTGTCATACATGTATACTAACACCAAGTCTTGGGTCTCTGTGGATAAACACTGAAACAGATGGCTATAAGCTATTGTAAACAGGCAGTTTTGTGACAATTTACCAGGCTGAGTAGTCATAGACCTTGTAAATAGGTAGCCTTGGCAGATAATACCAACTTAGATAAGGACAAGTGAATCATAGGCAGAGCCATAGCGACCTGTCCCCTGAACCCTTACCTAGCTGATACCCTGTTCTGAAAGATATCTGTATTCCCCCTGAACACCCACACTCCAATGTCATCCCCTGCCCCACATCCTGCCTTTCTGTGTTTATAACCCCTGTGTGAATGAGTATAAATTACAATTTGAAAAAAATAAATAAATTATATTAAAAAAAAAGAATGAAAGAGTTGTGCTGTGCCCAAGAATCACAGCTTTCAGATTCTATAGACCCTTGGACATTAGAAATTGCTAGCTGACAATTTGAGAATCTCTATGTCTCAATTTCTTAGATGTAAACACACACACACACCATAAGCACAGCCAGTGTCATAGGGAAAATATCTAAGTGTGCGTAGTTTCCCCACAAACTTAAGAACTACTATAGAAAAAAATCTGTTTCAAAAAGCAACAAATAGGTTCTGAGAGATCAGGTCCTCAAAGTACTTCAATCCAACAGGTGTAGCCACTGTTATCTGCTACTTAACTGTTAGGTCAAGGTTTTGCAGCCTAGACAACTGGTGACAATCTAGGTGATTTTAATCCTTTGTGATAATATTGAATACTGCTGAACCCCACCTATCTTCCACCAGTTTAGGCACATGTAAAAATTAAACTATCCCCACAAATTCCCAGTGTTTTCTGAGTTGCCCTTGGTTGAGTGTCATTGTAGAAGGTTAAGCCCACTATAGGTGACACCACTCCCTAGGCAGATGGTCCTGGATTCTACAGAAAATCTAGTTAAGCTTAATCGAGTAGTAGCACCTCAACCCCCATCAGTATATGGGTTGGGAACACTTCAAAGTCAAGGAGAAAAGATTGTTGCTAGAGTTCACTTTCCCCCATGGCACTTGTGCCCTGCCTGTATCTGCTTAGGCCATTCTAACAGCATGCCTGGTTCTGCCCTCTTGTGCCTGATCTTAAGTGCTTACACCTAGAATTCCTTCCCTCTCACTCTTTCAATGTTATTGGTAGGAGTTCATTCCTGACTGGATCTTCTTGGTTGAGAGCCCACCTATGCAGGATGAGTCTTTTGCTTGCTTGTGTTTCTCTGTAGTCCCTACATATCTTACTTTCCAAATAGGCACCGTGTCACTCAAATTTAAACAACTGCCTCCCTTTTCTGCTCTATTTGTATTATCTACTTGCTGCTGAGCTATAAGCAGATTAAAATAAACCTGAGTAGTGAGTAGTCTCCAAGTCTCTTCTCTCTAATTAGAGGAAGCATTCTTTCAGTAAAGGAATGACACTCTCTGTTTCTCTTCTCAGTGTGCCTGCTATCATTACTAACATTCTGTAAACAAATATTGATGAAAGGTACATTAGCTAGTTTGCTAGCACTATTATTCAAAGCTTTAGAGCAGGGCAGAGAGGAATAATTTCCTCCAGTATGCCTTCATACTCATATTTTAGGTCTGTTCTAGTTTATCTCTAATGTTCTGATAACACAACCTGACCAAAAAGCAACCTTAGTGGATCTAAAGGTCTATTTCATTTTACACTTCCAGGTTATAGTCTACCACTGAAGGAGGTCATAGTAGGAACCTGAAATAGGAACCTGGGGAGAGGGGCATTGATCAATGTGTTCGTGCTTATTTAGCTTCTCTATAGAATCCAGGACCATCTGTTTAGGGAGTAGTGCCACCTACAGTGGGCTTAGCCCTCCTTCATCAATAAATGATCAAGACAGTCTCCCATAGACATACCCATAGGTTATTCTCATCTGGGCATTTTATCGTTTGAGAAGCCCTTCTCAGGAAACTCCAGGAAGGTTAAGTTGACAAAGTTAACTAAGAAAAGGCCTCCTCATCTTTCAATCATTGGTACTTAAATTAAATGGATTGGTCCCTAACACTAAGAAGAATAACTCTTTAAATAAATTCTGTATAGGACACCTGCCCCAGATGCTACAAGAACAAAGTTATTTGGTTGAGGGGGTCACAACCTAGGAAAATGAAGCATGATTGGCTGGCTAGTATCATATCACTTGGTGATTGAGATTATAAAAGCGTTATGCTGAGTGAGTTACATGGCCTTCTCGATTTAAATGGGCAGATATTAACCTCTTAAGATAATAAACCCCTGAGAGTAATGGAAAGTGTAGCAGAAAAGAGGGAATTGAAAATGGAGATGAAGACTTGCAGACTTGGCTTGCTCATTTGTGTTCCACTTAAACCTTGTCATAAAATGAATAGTGGGCCAACCAAAGTACTCATGATTTACTCCCTTCCCAAATATCTCTTGTGTCAGTAGAGCAACAACAGGTTTCCCAGGACTGAGCTACAGCTACAGGAGTATTCAATAAGTCTAAGCTTGTGTAGCATTCATGATAGAATTACTTGATGCTTTTTTTTTTCCTACAGAAATTTGTTACAATTGGGTCTGGAGAGGTGGCTCTGCAGTTAAAAGCAACCACTGCTGTTGCAAAGGATCTAAATTTGGTTCCCAACAAATTGAGTAGCTCAAAAGTGTCTGTCATTCTAGCTCTGGAGAATTTGATGTCCTTTCTGGCTTCTTTGGGAAATGTACTCCCGTACAATGCACCCATACACATAATTGAAAAAAGATCTTTCTAAAAATAATTCGTTGCTTCAGGAACTGTGTTCCCATTTTTTTTTCAAACAGAATGTGGTGTGTTGGTTCTATTTTGTTATAAATTTTGAATATTGACTCCAGTCAGGAAAGACTATGGTCCTTAAAGGATACTGGATGGTGATGATGGAATTAAAGAAAGTCAACATGACTTTCCCATGATACTTTTCAGTCTTTACCCTATAATTCATAACAGTAGCAAAATTACAGTTATGAAGTAGCAACAAAAATACTTTTAGGTTTGTAGGTCACCACAACGTGAGGAACTATATTAAAGGGCTGCAACATTAGGATGGTTGGAAACCACTGGCAACTAAAGACTGAAGAGCATCATGGGAAAGTCAGGATATGCAATATGCAACTCTCGTGAAAGGATCATTCAACACCCCTTCTCACAAGTTGAGAGCCACTGGTATATATTTGCATATGGCTTATGTACCAGTTTCCTCTGAGACTGTAACATTACATCCTTCAGAGAAGCACCTTAAGCAGGAAGCTTTACAACTCAAAATACCTTTAGGAAGTTTCTGAAACTGACTAGATTCACTAGGCCCCTCCTTGTCAGAGTAAGCAATAAAAGCTGAGAATCTCTCTCAGACCCAGGAACATCAAGCTGCAAAGAAAATTAACAGACAAGGTGAGCTTCAAAGAATGATCTAAGACCAGACTAGCTCCCTGGAGGAAGCAGAAACCAGCTGAGCCGTGCCTAGAACAGGTTTAGAGCAAATGAAGGACATCTTAAAAGAATACTCTCCTACCTGTTGAACTTCCTGCATGCTGTGCAGTGTGCTCCGGATTTCCAGCTTTCACAAGCTGTCCCCCATGCTGGGGTGGACCTTGGTGATGCAGCTGCCTTTGTATCTGTTCCTGCTAGTTAATACCTCTTCCACAGTTCTGTATGTAACCTCAAGAAAGTTCATTGGCTCCCCAAGTTGGATTTTGGTGATATCTATACTTTTGGTCTGTTTATCTGGAGTGATTAGATGTATATTGCATCTCTCCAAGGACAGTTATGTCACACCATATTGTACCACAACTAATATGTTATGAAGCACAATATAGCAATAGCAAATAACTTACTATCAAATGGAAACAAATGTCCTTAGGTGTTTAATGTCATCCCTGGTGTAGTTTGACCTTTGTTCCTAATTATGTCCATGGGAATGAATGGTGAATGTTTTAAGGTTGAAATAATTTGAAGTATTTGTGACATATCTTTCTCAACACAGTGAGCCTTGTGTATACAATCTGTCGGGCAAAATGCAGGTGTAGGGCAAATTCTAATCCACCACTTCCTAGCTATGTGGACTCAAAAAGTCTGTTTAATTTTGGTAATTTTGGAAAGTCTTTGTTTTCACACCTGAAAATGAAGAATATAGAGAGGACTGAGAACAGTGAGTCATGTGCCTATCCACAGCAAGTTATCAAACATCACCAGTAATTCACACCAGAATCTCCACAGTGGGCTTGGCAATGTGTCTGCCCCTTCCTTCTTACAAGTTCTCAATCAACATGCCAAACAGTACACACTTTCAGACTATCACGAGCTGTGTGGTAGTAGTGTTATTTCCTATCCTTTCTGTGCATAACCCATCTATTGGTTACTCTTCTCATGCCTGTGGTCAAATGCCAGACAGGATGCACTTAAGAAAAGGAGGGCTTCTTTTGGCTCACAGTTTGAGGGGAAACAGTTCCCCTCAAGCAAAACAGAAACACTATGCTGGTAATCTGCAGACATTTAATATTAAGTTTTGTTGTTTGGGTAATGGGGAAACTATCACAATGCATCCTTGCAGTTGAGATAGCACACATTGTTATCAGAACTAAAACAAACAAGCTGTGGACAGGGCCACAGCTTTTAATCAGTAGATCAAAATGGAAACAATCTTATCCGCTGATTGATACAAAATTTGTTGTTCTGACCAGGATGGTGTCTACCTCACTTTGCAACAGTGGCCTGTTCCTTAATGTCTTAAAACATTTATTGTCATGGCTGAAAGTGGATGAAACTTACCCTGCATTCTCAGGGTGGGCCTGAGGTTAAATACCTTTTGCAAGGAAGAGGGTCTGGAAAGGAATGCTTAATTGGCTACGCCCTCTGGCCTTTAGGCATCTCATGAATATGGAGATGTCTTGAGGCTCTGCCGCCTGTGTCACACCCTTTACCTGTGCTACATGACTGATGGCCACAAACCTCTCTTTGGGAGGGGCTGTAAAGGGCTGTGGCTATGTGAAAGCAGCCATGGGTCCCAGGAACAAGGCCAAACTCCTATGGTCCCTGAGGGTCTCTGGGGTTCGAAGTCTGTTCAACCAGGTACCCAGCTGCCTCTCACAGCCCACTGCCCCACACTGTCCTCTCAGAACTAATCAACAACTCATAACTTTGAGGAGGTCGTTGTTCCATTTTTAAGCCAACCATGATGACACTGAACAAAGCAATGACTTAAGCTTAGCAAGCATGCTTTGCTCTGCTCCAAACGCCAATGGGTTAGCAGTTACTAATACAGGTATCCATGATAAATATCAACAGTGGCATCATTTTACATATTGGGCACTATGTGCCAGGTAACCCATCATGTCCTCACATATTCCTTCAGAGAAACTGAGGACCTGCTGCAATGAATCAAAGTAACTAGTCTCTGCCCATAGTTTACAGAGGTAATACATCATGAGTTAGGTATGTCAATTTATATTATAGAGCTGGGACAACTGAGGCTTCCTAATGTCACTTCAGTTCCAGATCACATTTTTTTATTACTGAATGATAAGCAGAAAATCAAACACAAGGCAAGTTGAAAATGCGGTAATTTGGGTGAATAATCTACCTGAGAATAATCTGTGTCTCTGTGACCACAGACCCCATTATGATAAAGAAGAGAGGGACAGAATGTGAAAGTTGTGGAGATGCTGACCCCGTGCCATTCCATGCTGACAAGACACTATTTATTCTGAGTTTTTAGTGATAAGTCATCACATACCACCCAGCTGATTGGTGTAGATGTGTTTTTACTTAACTTTGTTTCTTCTCAGTCCTTTATAGACATCCATTTTTGTATTAGATATTTGGGCATGGGAGAGTAAGTTTGCAGAGTAATGTCATGGAGACCAGTGTCAACCTAATTGATGCCTTCTTTCAACATAAGGAAGCTGAAGCTCAGAGACGGTGAGGAATGTGCCAAATCAACTCCCCAGTGAGAGCTACAGCAGAGACTTGAAGCACCTAGTTGTTTGGTCAGCTGCTTGTTTTCCCTCTCCTGTCATGTTTTTTTTTTTTTTATTTCTTTTCAGCATTTATTTAACAACTTTATTTAGTCCACATTTGTTTTTAGCACCTGTGTAATTTAGTGTGTGTGTGTGTGTGTGTGTGTATATGTATATATGTATATATGTGTGTATGTATCTGTATCTTTATCTGTATATGTATATACTTCTGAATTACATTTAAATAAATATAAAATTAGGTTCAGGGATATAGCTCAGTTGATGAAAGGCATGCTTACCTTGTAGGCACTGAGCCCTGGATTTGATCTCCAAGAATTGCATAAACCAAACATATTGGCACATTCCTATAATCCTGTGGGGCAGTGGGCTATGGGAGGCAGCTGGGTGCCTGGTCGAGCACAGGCCTCGAACCCTGGACCCTAATGGGACGGAAGGTGTTTGGCTTTATTCCTGGGCTCCTGGTTTCTTACACTTAGCTTCAGCCCTCTACAGCCCCTCCCATAGAGAGATTTGTGTCACCCAGCACAGGTAGAGGGTATGACTACAAGCCTCAGCCTCAAGAGATTTCCATATTAATGAGATACCTGAAGGCCAGAGGGTGTAGCCAATTAGGCATTTCTTCACAGACTCTCCTCCCTCCCTATTTAAGTCAGGCCTGTCCTGACAAACGGGGGAAGGGGGGGGGGCAGGAAGCCACATTCATCCACTTTCCACTATGACAATAAACCCTTTAAAACATGGACTTCCTTTTGTCTTTAGGGCCTGCTGTGGAGAACCGTGGAGGGGGCCTTCAATTACCAAGCTACCACCTAATCTCTCAGTGGAGGACTTCTCTACCTTCTAGCCACAGAGGCCACCGAGTCAAGCAAGCTAGTTGAGCCAGCCATTGAGTGCAGTAACCAAGAGTCTCCTTCCTTCAGGGCGCTGTTGGGGCTTTCTCTCCCCCCCACACACACACCCTATTCCTTTCAGCCCGCATGTCCTCCCATCTCAGGTCTTCTGTAGCTCCTGGCAGAGTCTGGGAGCCGAAGACAAAGACCACCAGCCTCTGGGTCAGCCACCTCAGCCCAGAGGCACCCACTCAAGAGCCCTGCCCTCATGGGACATCAGACTGAGACCTCTCCACACCCGGGCAGAGCCCCACAGCGTCTGCCCTGTGTCACATGGAGTGACCCCTCCATGCCCGGGCAGAACCCTGAGCAGCTTCTCACAGCCCAGTGTCCCCGATGCATGAAGGGAACTCAGTCAAATTCCCAAGCTTCTGCCTCCCTCAGCAGCAGTTCCAGCTGACTCAGGCAGCAGACATGAGGGAACCACAACTCCGCCCAACAGGAGGTGTGGGTGCCCACACCCACCCACGAACGAGCAATCAGCCCCACATAATCCCAACACTCAGGAGATAGAGACTGGAGGTCCAGAAGTTAGAGGTCATTCTTGCTACAGAGAAAACTTGAGGCCATCCTGGGATATATGATATCCTATGTTAGCATGTACAATCATACATACATAACCACATACATATATTTAAAAATCTAAAAGCTAGTCATCAATCCCTTGTAAATGTCTCACCATCAACAGGGAATCTGACAAGCCAAACCGAGTGACTGAGCAGCCTGTTCAGAGTTTAGGACATCGCACCAGCTAGTTTGCCACATTTTCAGGACCAGGGCAAACAGATAATCTCCTTGAAAATCATTGTTGCTGTTCTGAAGCGGGGGAAGGGTCCGCTGAATGGGGATGTAGTCATTTTCAGTTCCCCAGGTGTGGCCCCTGTATCACAGTCCCACCCTGTACCATGCTCACTTCCTGTGACGCCCTGTGAGGGAAACGCCCCTGCCATTTACAGGTTAATTCAACGCTCCAAGTCTCACTAATGCTTAATACCTTTTATTGTTTTGCAACTTGTATGAGCTTTCATGTTGTGCTTCTGTGGAGGCTGTCAACATGCATACTGTTCGGGTTGAGCAATGCCTATTTTGGGAGAGCAATGAGAACCATTTTAATGAAGCCATTGCCACCTTCACTTTACTCTGTTATAATTATGCTTGCTTTCTCCAGCTGACTGGTACAATTGTTACACTCCTCAGGCACTAAAGGATGAAATTCCCATCCCCAAGTGCACTTTTGTGTCTACTTAGTTGGGAGGAAGGATTAGGGAAACTGTCTAATACTTCTGTTTTGAAACAAAGAAGAAGAAAAAGACACATGGGTCTTTCCTTTTTCCCTTGCAAAACTCTGCCTCTTAGAAGTGGCTCATTTGTTTCCCCATTTAACAGGAATATTAAGAAAGTCTTTGTTCCCCCTTATAGACATTCTTGGCTGCTGTGACGATGCTCAGGGAGTCTGGGGACATGGACTGCTAGCAGGCTTTCCTGGGGGAAAGAATGTTCATTTGTAGATTGAGTTTTTATTCTTTCTTATGAATGAATTTATTAAATTTACAAAACAGCATGATTTCTGCCTCTCAGCTCTACATGAGAGAGGTAAGCAAGGCATTCATTGCCATCATTAACTCCAGACAGAATTTAGATCCTTTCTTCTATTGTGCTAAGGATCAAATCTCTTGCACATTTAAAAGACCCTGGATGTGTTGGAAATGAACTGATGCTCAAATCTCGGGCAGATTCCTTAAATCAGGATCTCTAGAGATAAAATGCATACAGACCTTGGAATTTCACTAAGTGACTAGCAACATTCAGGGCTAATGTCTTCTTCTCCTTACACTTCTAGATTCTACTTGGTGTCCTGGAGCCATTCAGATTGATCCAAGTCTAGATCTCTGCTCTCTTTGCTAGCTCTGACTGACAGCTACTCCTTTACAGATTTCTTCTCAGCCTGGTCTTCATGTGTTAAACAAGGATAGTAATGGTTCCTATTTGTATAGTACCTTTCAGGTTCCATGCTATGAGGTTTGGGCAGTGTATCCACCTCAGCAGTACAGGTTACCTCACAACATTTAAACTGTGGTCATGGTGACTTTCACAACTGAACGTGGGGTTCCAGAAAATGTTGGCAATAAAAAAAGGTTTCAGACTGCACAACCACCAAAATTATTTCACAATTAAGTGTGCAATGCATCAGAGGTATTTCTGGAAATACTTGGCTGTGTTGTATCATGGAGCCTCACTGTAACATTCATTCTGAACATTCAACATGTGTACTTTTAACTGTGCATGCCCCTGTGCCATTTGACACCAATTAATGTTTGCCTGAAAACTTAGCTCAGATTACAGGCTACCAGGTGTTGGGAACTACAGTGTTTCTACTGTAAAGTTTTTTGCTCATCTATAAAGTTGATGGTTTAATTAAAGAAAACAAAGACTTTTTAATAATTTGCAGGTGCCATTCTTCAGTGTACAAATATCAGATTAGGACACCATTGAATTTTATTGTGTTAAGGTATTTGAGTTTTATAAATTGTTGTTTGTAGGACCAGAATGTTGGCTCAGGAGTTAAGAGCATTTTTTGCACTTGTAGAATGAGTTCTGTTTCCAGTACCCACATAGTGGCTTGCAACCATCAATAACTCCAGTTCCAGGTAATCCCACTCCCATTCTGAGCCTTGGGGTTGGCAAAAGCAGTCATGCATGGGGTACGCATATGAATATACAAGTGAAACACTCATACATATAAAATAAAATGACTAAATCTAAGAGAAATTTTAAAAATTGCTCTTTGAGTACCAGACTTGAGTTTCATCACAAATTGTTTAATGCATTTTGGCTTGCAATCAGGACTAAATTCCCAACAATTACTTAAACATTCCTAAGCATACTTCTGTCATTTTGTATTATGTATTTATGCAAAGGAGTATTCTTAGCATCGATGAGTATATAATCAAAACATTGACCAATCTAAAAAGTGGTGAAGATACTCTATATCCTATAGTATTAAATATTCAGTCAAGTTTAATTTTTTATGTAAAAATACATCAGCATATCCATCTCAATCGTATGGATACTTGCTTTTGTCTTTAACAATGATAAGTTGTATTTCAAAATAAATTTCCTCAACTTTCCCCCTACCTGCCAAGTCCTCTGGGGCATATGCAATTGCACTGAACAGCCTGCTCTCTCCCTGAACCTCTAGTTTGACCATGCTGCTGCCTAGCTTCATCAGATCTGCTGATCTGGAAGCATACAGGTTAGATTCTCTCCCTGCACCCATTTCCCCATTCACAATAAGTACCACACCCAGTTGCTGGGAGACTTGTACCACCCTCTGAGTTTCACTGTCCAGTCTACTCACCAAAGGCCTGGCACACCAAGATCATCCAGGTTAGGACCCCTCCCAATACTTGCTACAACATGAACATCCAAGAACAAGCAGATGACTAAAGTCCAATGTAAGAACACAATTAACAAAATCCAGGACAATATTACACATTTAGAACACAACTATCCTATTAGAGCATGCCCTATAGCCTAACATAAATTGAAGCACAGGAAAATGACCTTAAATCCAATCTTATATAGATGATAGAGGTATTTAAAGAGGAGAACTAAATCCCTTAAAGAAATACAGGAAAATACAATCAGATAGAAACCTTTAAAGATGAAAGAGATAAATCCCTTAAAGAAATACAGGAAAATATAATTAAACAGGAGAAGGAAACAAATAAAACTGTTCAAGATTTGAAAGTGGAAATAAAAGAAATAAAGAAAACACAAACTGAGGGAATCCTGGAGATGGAAAACCTAGGGACTAGAACAAGAAAAACAGAAACAAGTATCACCAACAGAATACAGGAGATGAAAGAAAGAATACCAAATGTAGAAGATATGAGAGAAGAAATTAATACATCAGTCAAAGAAAATGTTAAATCTAAAAATTTCATGACACAAAACATCCAGGAAATCTGGGATACCATGAAAAGATCTAACCTAAGAATAATAGGGATAGAAGAAGATAAAGAGTCCCAGTTCCAAGGACCAGAAAATATTTTCAACAAAATCATAGAAACCTTTCCCAACCTAAGGAAAAAGATGTCTACAAACATATAAGAAGCTTATAGAACCCCAACTAGACTGGACCAGAAAAGAAAATCCTCCCAGAATATAATAAGCAAAACACAAAATCTATACAACAAAGAAAGAATATTAAAATCTGTAAGAGAACAAGGCCAGGTAACATACAAGGGCAGAATTATACCCCACTTCTCAACAGAGACTCTAAAAGCTGAAAGAGCATCTCACCAAACCTTCTTGCAGCCTCTAAAAACAGATGTCAACCTAGACTACTATACCCAGTAAGACTCTCAATCATAATAGATGAATAAAACAAGATATTTCAAGCCAAAACCAAATTTAAATGATATCTATCCACAAATCCAGCCCTACAAATAATACTATAAGGAAAACTCCAACCCAAGAAGGATAACTACATCTAATGCCCTCCCCATAGGAATTAAGTAATTTCATACCAGCAAAAACAAAACAAGAGAAGCACATGCATACAGACACACACACACACTCTCATACACACACACTCACACACACACACACACACACACACACACACACACACACCTAACACCACCAACATCAAAGTAACAGAAATTAATAATCACTTGTCATTAATATCTCTCAACATCAATGAACTCAGATTTCCCAATAAAAAGACACAGGCCAACAGAATGGAAATGAAAACAGGGTCTGTCATTTTGCTGCATACAATAAACATACCTCAGAAATAAAGATAGAGATTGCTTCAGAGTAAAGAGCTGAAAAAATTTTCTAAGCAAACAGTCCCAAGAAGCATGCTGAAGTACCCAATCTAATATCTAATATAATAGACTTTCAACCAAAATTAACCAGAGAAAGACATTTCATATTCATCAAAGGAAAAATCTACCAAGATTATATCTCAGTTCTGAATATCTGTACCCCAAACACAAGGACACTCACATTTGTAAAAAAAAAAAAAAGAAAAAAGAAAAAAGAAAAAAGAAAAGAAAAATGCTAAAGTTTAAATTGCACATCAAACTCCAAAAATTGATAGGGAAGACTCAACACCCCACTTCTCAAGAAGAAGAGGCGGAGGAGGAGGAGGAGGAGGAGGAGGAGGAGGAGGAGGAGGAGGAGGGGGAGGAGGGGGAGGAGGAAGAGGAAGAAAATGAAGAAGAGGAAGAAGAGGAAGGAAGAAGAAAAAGAAGAAGAGGAAGAGGAAAAGGAAGAAGAAACAAACACACTCAAGAAAAGTAGGTGGAAGGAAGTAATCAAAATGAGGGCTCAAATCAATCAATTAGAAACAAAGAAAACAATACAAAGAATCACTGAAACCAAGTGCTGATTCTTTGAGAAATCAGCAAGATAGACAAATCCTGAGCCAAACTAACTAAAATATAGTGAGACAGAATCCAAATTTAAAAAAATCATAAATGAAAAGGAAGACCTAACAATAGACAATGAGGAAATTCAAAGAATCATTAAGTCTTACTTCAAAAGCCTGTACTCCACAAAACTGAAAAATCTAAACGAAATGGATGATTTTCTAGACATATACACATCAAAAACATCATTCACCATGATCAGTTTCTTTCTCTCTTTATCTTTTAGTCAGTTTGGCTAAAGGTTTGTCTATCTTATTCATTTTCTCAAAGAACCAGCTCTTGGTTTCAGTGATTCTTTGTATTGTTTTCTTTGTTTCTAACTGATTGCATGGAGCCCCGATTTTGATTATTTCCTACCAGCTACTGCTCTTGGGTGTGTTTGGGTCTTCTCCTTCTTCTTTATTTTCTGTAGTACTTTCAGATGTGCTTTTAAATTGATTTAAGAGTATGAGAACTCTCTAATTTCTTTATGGAGGCACTTAGTGGTTTGATTTCATCCCAGGGATGCAGGGAGGATTCAATACATGAAAATCCATCAGTGTAATCCACCATATAAACAAACTGAAAGGGAAAAAAATCACATGATTATCTCATTAGATGCTGAAAATAAGCCTTTGACAAAATTCAACACCCCCTTCATACTAAGTCTTAGAAAGATCAGGAATATAAAGCTCATACCTAAACATAAGAAAACCAATATACAGCAAGCCAAAAGCCAACATCAAATTAAATGGTGAGAAACCTAAAACAAACCCATCAAAATCAGGGACAAGAAAAAGCTGCCAAATCTCTCCCTATCTATACAATGTAGAACTTCAAGTTCTAGCTAGAGCAATAAGACAACTAGAAGAGATCAAGGAGATACAATTGGAAAGGAAGAAGTCAAAGTACCTCTATTCATGGATGATATGATAGTATACATGAATGATCCCCAAAATTCTACCAAAGAACTCCAAACAGAATTTTCAACAAAGAAATCTCCAATAGCCAAGAAGAGAAGCACTTACAGAAATGTTCAACATCCTTAGTCATCATGGAAATGTAATCAAAATGACCCTGAGATTCCATCTTACATCTGTCAGAATGGTTAAAATCAAAAACTCAAGTGAAAGCTCATGCTGGTGAGAATGTGGAGCAAAGGGAACACTCTTCCATTGCTGGTGGAAGTGCAAATTTGTACAATCACTTTTCAATTTGGTGGTTTCTCAGAAAACTGGGAATAGTTCTACTTTAAGACCCAGCTATACCACTTCTGGGCATATACCCAAAAGATGCCCCGCTATACCCCAAGGACACTTGCTTAACTATGTTCATAGCAGCTTTATTCATAACAACTAGAAACTGGAAACAGCCTAGATGTCCCTCAACTGAAGACTCCATAAAGAAAATGTGGTACATCTATACAATGGAATACTATTCATCTCTTAAAAACAAAGACATCATAATTTCTGCAGGCAAATGAATGGAACTTGAGAATATCATCCTGGATGAGGTAACACAGAGCAAGAAAGACGCATATGGTATGTCCTCACTTATAAGTGGACATTAGCCATAAAGTGCAGGGCAACCTTGCTACAATCTACAGACCCAAAGAAATTGGAGAATAAAGAGGTCCTAAGGGAGGATGGAAGTGTGGGGAGAGGGGCAGCAGGAGAGGGCTGGGAGTGAGAATGAAAATCATCTGAGGGCATCTCTGGTAACTAGCTGGAGACCTGGGACAGGGGAGGATATGGGGAGTTTATGAAGGTGACCCTAGCTCAGATTCCTACCAGAGTGGGAATATAGAGACTGAAGTAACCACCTCCTCTAGCCAGGCAGGACTTCCAGAGGAGAGAGTAGGACATCAATCCACCCATAAAACCTTCCACTCAAAATTTGTCCCACCTACAAGATGTGCAAGGATAAAGATGGAGCAGAGACTAGGGGAATAGCCAATCAATGACTGCCCCAACTTGAGACCCATCCCTTGTGAGAAAGTGAACCCTGGACGCTATTAATGATAACTGCTATGCTTGAAGACAGGAACCTAGCATGACTGCTCCTGAGAGGCTTCATCCAGCTGCAAATGGAGGCAGATGAAGAGACCCACAGCCAATCATCAGGCAGAGGCCAGGGAGTCTTCTGGAAGAGTCAGGTATAGAAGTGAACAAGTTGGAGGGGTCAAGGACACCGTAAGAAGATGCATAGTTAACTAAGTTGGGACCATGAGAGCTCAGAGAGCCTGGGCCACCAATCAGGGAGCATACAGAAGCTGTACCTAGGCCCCCTACACACTTGTAGAAAATGTGCACCTTGGTCTTCGTGTAGGTCCCCTAACAAGAGGAGCTGAGGCTGTCTTCATTTCTGTTCTCTGACACTAGGTCCCCTTCCTGCTACCTGGACTGCCTGGTAGGGCCTCAATAGAAAAGAATGTGCCTATTCCTATTGGGGCTAGCTGCCCCAGGGTGCAGTAGTACCCCTTAGAGAAGGGGAGGGGCCATGAGAGGAGAGATTTGTGAGAGTGGGTCTGGGAAGAGAGGAGGAAGAGAGGCTGTGATCAGGATGTAAAGCAAAGAAAAATAAATAAATAAATAAATAAATAAATAAATAAATTTCTTCATGATTTATTATCCATGTTTGATTCATATAACTCTTTTATAAATCTGTTTATTTGGATTGTGTAAAAATTTCTCTCATGAAGATGAGAGACATTTAGGAATCTATCTGAGTGCTCTGTGTGCTTTGGATATCATTGACTCTCAGTTTATGTTATATCCAACAAAGTGATTCTCTTATTGCTGTTAAAATGTGCCCAAGAAAAGCAACTTAAAGAGCAGAGGGTTATTTTGGCTCCAGTGGATACAGCTCATTTGGCAAAATGGCAGATAGAGTTACTCATTCACAGAACAAGGAGCTTGAGGTGACAGCTTTTCATATCCTGGCAGATCTGAAGCAGAGATGTATTAGAACAGGAGATGGGATATCCTTCAGTGCCCACCCCTGATGGACTATGTCACATGAAAGTCTATGAAAGGCATGCAAAATTCAAGCATGAATCCACAAGTTACCCTGCTAAATAAACTAAGAGAGACTAAAGCCTGATATACTAGCAGTGCCTTGTTAGTGCTAACAGCTGACTTGGAATGCAGAGTTAAACCATGGTGTCTCCCTGTTGGACAGTCTCACCTAACATCGTCACATAAGACCACACTGTGACCATGATAAAGTGCAGTGAAAGTTAAGTCTTCTCTAAAGTGTTATCTAAACATAAAAACAGACTATTGGACAAACTACAGAAGTGCTAAGCACACTGCCCAGTGACCAGTGCGAGAGATGACTGCTCCTTCGCTTACAGCTTTACCCTCAAGTCTTCTCTGGGTTACATTTATTATAACAGATACAGAATAGTGCCCACTTTCTGATAGCATTGAGAAAGATCTTTCTAATGCCCTCTTAATATTGAGCTACCCTCTAGTTTCTTCAGTGTATTCATCTGTATCTGCCTCCATATGAAATCCACTTGGTTCAACAGCAGTTATGTTCCTGGTAGTCTTTGTCTAGAAGACATTGGTACCTCTCTTACACGAAGTCCTGTAGCCCCATTCTAATTTGATAACCTAAGAGTTCTTAAAATTGTTCATTTACCTTCACATTGCTCCTCCTAATCTCTTAAGTCCTTTGCATTTGGTCTTTGTGTTACCCATTAAGCCTCATTCCCCATCATGATCTGACCTTCTGGAATTCATATTGTCTGTGTCCCTCTCTGTCTCTGTCTGTCTCTGTCTCTCTGTGTGTGTGTCTCTCTCTCTCTTTCATGATTCTTTATTTTCTTTTTTCCCTGTGTCTGTTTCCTTCCAACATACAACCTGGTGTTTGATAATTGAAGACTCACTATACACTAGTTGCTGTCCTCAGAGATATCCATGAGTTGAGTAATTAACGCTGAACAAGAATCTTTGAAGTAGGTGATGTTACGATATCCATTTTACAGGTGGAAAAAAAAAGATCACAGGGAAGTTAGCTGATGTGCTAAAATTCATGGTAGATGGCTAAATCATGTAAAAACAAAAAACTCCAGTGACCTTCTTCCAACAAGTATCAATGAGATAAAATGCAAGCATGTGGGAATTTTTCAAAAGCTTCTTGAAGGCTCATAAGATATAGTTCGGCAAGTAAAGACACATGTTGCACAAACCTGATGACCTCAGTTTGATTCCCAGATCTCACATGGTGCAATGAGAGAATCAGCCACACAAAGCTACATCCTCTGAATTCCACACAAGAGCCTTTGCATATGCACCCCACACACATACTCACATACAACAATAATGAGGATGAACAATCAAAGAAAATTTTAGGAAAAATCTATCTCTTGCTTAGCCTGCTTCTTGAATCTCTATTTTAGTCCTCAAGTCTTTTCTTTTGCAGTCCATCCTCACCATGAAGTCCCGGTGACTATTGGGGTATACTCAAGTGTACTTTACCATGAATGACAAATCTTTACCATGAGTGACAAATGATAGGAGTTTGCATGGCCCTGATTTCAAGCAGTTGTTTGATATTTCTGACTCACAGTTTTTTCAAAATAACAAATCTACATATTAATCAAAAGTGAGCATAGTTTTGCTTGAATCTAGCATACTTTATTAAAGGCTTGCCTATTTGCACGCTAACATTTGGCTATCAACATGTGAATTAAGGAAGTAGTCATTACATGCTGAAGGTGTTCCAGGATGACCAAAACTCTAGAAGCAACTGGAAGCACATTGAGAAGCCATGGAGCTATAGGTCAGCAAATTGTGGGTTTGAAAAATTAACTTTATTCGTGTGTGTGTGTGTGTGTGTGTGTGTGTGTGTGTATGTGTGCTCATGCATACACCGGTGAGTGTGCATCTTTGTAAGTGTGTATATGGGGTGGTGGTGCCTACTGATGCCAGAAGAGATCAGTACACTCCTGGAGCTGCCGTTAAATGCAATTTTGAGCTGTCTGACATATGTGCTGGTAAATAAAATTGTGTCCTCTGGAAGGGAAGCGAATGTTCTTAATAGGCTAAACCATCTCTCTAGTCCCCTGATGCAGCTGCTTCTTGCCAGATTAGGTATGTTTTGCAGGCTGTATTTAGATGTTTCTGTGACACACCTGCTAGAGATTCATTGTTTACTTTAATATTTATGGTTAGTGGTTCCTTTCTTATATTTGTCTTAGGGGTACACCGCTCAAGAGTTAGGACCTTCCACCATGTAGTATAACCTCTATCCTAGAGGGAAAGACTTTTTGCATGAGCTTGAGGTAGAAATAACTTAAAGTGAAAGTATTCTTGTGAGGATGTGAAACATGGGAAAGGAAAAGTCCTTGACACATCAGGAGAAGCTCTGGACATAGAGATCTGTCTGAAGACTTTGAGAACTGCATGACTTCAGGAACCCAGAGAAAACTGGCATGTTCTCTTGTATTTGAACCCCCGTATGACTTCTCAATATGGTCTGACAGGAAAAAAATAGTATGTGCTTACAACCCTCCTTGTTCCTCCCTCATAAGAGAATTCTTTTTATGTTCTCAAACTTTTTCACCCTGCTGTTTAGAAAATTCCACATTTTCCAACAGGGGCATCTGTGGTGTTTCAGCCATGTGAGGAAAGCAAATAGAAGTTATAAAACATTGGAAAACAACTTTGACTTAAAGAAAAACAAAATTCAATCAATATAGAAGAGGAGGAAGAAAGAATGGAAGGACCAACAGGGTGATGTCCCTCTTTGCCCCAACAACCAAGCCCAGAAAGAGAATTTAGCTTGGAGTTGATGATGGGCAAGAGGCTTGGGTAGATTTGGGTCATCAGTGTATGAAGATGGATTGCAGAGCCAAGTGTTGGTTTTCTTCTGATGTCTTCTGAAAGTTATTAAAGCTTTGAGTTGTTTTCACTGCTGCAGTGGCTGACCTGTGTTCCTTTGTGTGTGTTGTTTTGTTTACTACACAAGGACTTGGACTCTTACAGCCCCGCATCTGGGAATCATGTGTGCTAGGCTGCCCGCATGCTGTAAGGGGAGATTCAGAAGAGCGTTAGAATTAGTTTACACTATGATGGTTAAGGAGGCCTGGAGTTCAGCTTGCATGTGGCAAGGAGCAGAAAGTTCCAAACCGTCTATCATGCAAATACTAATGAGAACACAGAGCATAGGGCTGGGGAGACAACTCAGTGGGCAACGTATTGGCCATACACGCATAAGAATTTGCACATCGTAGATCCCCAACAACCACTTACCACCCTAGCATTAGGGGGGTGAGAGACAGACAAGTCTTAGGGTGCACTGGCCAGGCAGTCGAACTGAATTAGTGAACTCCAGGCTGAGTGAAGACACTACCTCAAAAGCATCATAGAAATGGGACTGGAGCAATGGTTCCATATGCACCAAGTTTTCTTCCCAGCATCCTTATCAGGTAGCTCAAAAATGCCAGCTCTAGGGAGAGATCCTGTATCCCTGGCCTCTGTGGGTGCCTGTACCCACCCACTCACACACATACAATTAAAAATAAAAAGATTAAATTAAAATAATATGAAAGTTGATAGAGGCAGATACCTGAAATTGACTGCTTGCCTCCACAAGGGTGGGCATAAGTCAGGGCACACTACCCAGCAAAACCAAAGGGTTGAAAGATTTGTGATCATCCTCTGAACCTTTGTAAAATTTCTGATGAGAGATGATCACTTACACATGTGAGTTTTCAAGAGACCCTGAGACCAAGATCTCTTATTTTTCTTAGCAGAAAGGATTTTAGCTCCAAGCCAAGGGATCTTTCTCAGAGTTCTGGCTACAAATGGAATAATCACTAAAGAAAAATAACTTCTTTGGGAAAGATTTTCAAGCAAAATAATTGGGGCGATCCAAAAATGTGCTAAGTGTATTAATATGAATTCAGTTTCCCCAAATTTGGATCATAGCTGGAAGACATGCTTCTAGTCACAGAGATTCTTATAAAGTAGGACTAAGAAATATGTACTTTCCAAAAAATGTGGAAATCGCTGAAGCATGGTATATCACTTTGATGGGATCTTGCTCAGTCACCAAAAAAGAAGGAAACCAATGAGTCCTGGATTCATGTTAAGTGAAAAAAAGAATCAGCAACAGTTCTGTCTCCCTCACAAGTGTTTCTGAGGATTAAATGACGTGTATAAATTATTTAGCCCAATGCCTAAAATAATAAGTAAATAATAAGAGCTTAAAGATTGTGGTAATGATGATGCTGATGGTGGTGAGATGACGGTGGTGATGGTGATGATAATGATCCTGTAAGAAAAAAAAACTATAAAAATTGGGGTTCTATAGGTCTCCACATATCTCATTAAAATATGCTCAAACTATGGATTAAGCTCATATATTCTGGGGTTCATGGATAAAGATTAAGATCTAATATAGTAAATAAAATTAACAGTCCTCCTAGAGGATTAAAAGTCAAATAGACCCCCTTGACATTTCCAGGATTACAATTCCATGAAGCCTCAACAACATGGCTGCTTAAACAAGACCTAAACAAGGATGACACCAAAGGGCATGGTAATATGGAGGAGAGAGAAAAATCTCAAGGGGTCCTAACCAGAGGTAAAGAACTGTAGGCAGCTAAGGAATAGTGAGAGAAGTAGTCCTCCTTAAGTAAGAGCCGCAGACTGGTTATAGTTAGTCCTGAATTCATATACATACAGTATGTCTACACAGACTGAGGTTGAATATGCATATTAGGAATATTATGTACATATGTCTATATGTGTATCCTGATATATATGATATATATGCACACATATACATGTATACACACACACACACACACACACACATATATATATATATGCATATAAAATCAACAATTAAGAAAAATAGACCAGAAAGTATGCATTTCAGAGAGAGTAGGGGTGATATATGGGAAGGCTTGAAGGTAGTAAAGGGAAAGAGGGAATACATATAGTTATATTTTAATCTTAAAAACTTTTAAAAATTCAAATAACTACAAACTTCTCATCTTCTTGGTCCTCTCATAAGATGCCGTTTAGATTGGCCCTACATAAATATTGTAGAGCTATATGAATGTAAAATGATAGAATCTCTCCCAGACATTGGGAGCAGATGGGGGTGTGTCTTGAGAGAGGTCTCCATTAAAGACACATGTATTTTTAGCCTTGCCATGTTGTATGTGTTCCCAAATCAGCAAAGCTGCACAGAAAGCCACCAAGCATGAGGAAGACTTTGAATGGAGCCTTCTGGGACATCCAACCCCTATCAAACACATAAGAGAATAACGTGGCATATAGTTTCCAAGGTTTTATAACTATGGAAAATGACGAAGATTGATGATGCTTGTCCTGCCAGAGGACAGGCTCACTGTTGTTGCTTGACTTGTATCTCATGCCCCGCCCCCCACTCTGCCTCAACTTCAAAACAAAAGTCCAAGTCTAATTAAAATCAGAACCCCGTGTCCCATTAGTACTCTGCTGGCAGACCTTGGCTTTGGCATTGTCTTTCTGACCAGATTACTGATTAGTGTTTATTGCTAATCATCTGTGGCTGGAAACATGACCCAGGGAGCAGAGAGACCAGGGCAACGGCACGCGGTGTCATTGTTAGACTTACAGTGTTTGCAGCAGGAATCGCTCAACCCTCATCCACAACCACAACAGATGCCTGAGCAGGCCAAGTCTCTAGTGTTGGCAGTCAGGCAAAGCTGCCTCCTCTCAGCCCTTGGCAGGACTCCCCACCGATGTCTGAAGCCTATGTTGCCTGGAGAGGGAGGTAGGACAGGCTGAGCAAATCAGCGTTTGCTATATCTTACAGCAAAGTTCTTATGCCCTGTGTCTTCTCAATTCCTCACAGAAAATTAAGAGTCCTGCTGGGTGAGGCTGTGGCACGTTGTGGAACATGGTCCTCTGCGCATCAGAGCCTTTATTACCTCCATCCAAGCAGCTGGGACGACTGGCAAGTGATGCTCCAGACTGGGTCCATCAACCTCCCCTGTAGAGGGAGGAGAGGTTGAGGAGGTTCATTAAACCTTCACCCAAGATCCCAGCTCCTCCTTCCTTCCTACACCTCCCTACCAGCTATAAGTACTTTATCTCCAGTTTCACATGGCTGTGGGGATCAAGGGTATACAGAAGGAAAAGGAACTTGGAAGAAATCATCTTTGCCCTGTCACCTGTGCTCTGGTGGGATTTTCTGCAATGTAGCTATTTAAAGGTCATATGGAAAATAATTTTTAAAAATTAGTCTCTCATCATTTTCAACCCCCAAATGACCATTTGGGCCACTTTACTATAGATTGCAGGATTTGAAGATCATGAAAAAAAATAATGTCTAGGTAGTTTAGACTAATTTAGATGTCTGAAGTAGGATCAGCAGAGTGAGGTTATATGGGGAAACTCTGTAGGAAACGATTATATCTGCCTGTGATAAAATTTCGTAAATTAGCATAATAGTTTCTTTGCCTCTTTTGCTTTTTATAAAAAATGTGTATAGGTATTAGTCTGCATGTATGTCTCTCCACTGTGTGCATTCCTCATGCCGAAAGAAGCCAGAAGATGGTTTAAAATCCCCTTGAACTGGAATTACAGATGATTTTGAGCTACATGAGGGTTAGGAATTGAACCTGGGCCCTCTGGAAGAGTAGTCAGCGCACTTAACCACTGAAAAAACATCTCCAGCTGATAAGATTGTATTTTTAACCAAATCAATAACCTTAGGTAGGTTTGGAAGACAACATAGAATGATGTGTCCAAGGTCTCTTGTAAGCACATTTGCTTGAAGGTTAACAGATAACTTTGTGTGAACACCCGACAAAGTTAATGTTAATGTCCAAGAAAGCAGTGGCCAAGCAGGAACAACAGTTTTGTGTATTAAGTAACCACATTTGTTTGTTTTAATTTCTATTTCAGTAAATTTGCCAAAGAAATTAGGAAAGGGAGGTACATCACTTCTTACTCTCAGGAAGAAATGATGCTAGGCCAGTAGCAATAGGCAAATGGTACCATGTGGTGTGACAAGTAGCTCCATAAGGTGCTTTGTAAGAGCCCTAGGTTACTGTGGAAAATGAGGGAACCTTTTCATCATGACATAGCCTTCATCTCACAGGATCCATCTGTGAGAAGGTAGTGGGTTCATTCTGGTCCACATGGAGATCACTGACACACAGATGAATGGTCAGATGTCACCTGTATGCAGCTACTCAAAATAATCACCCTCACCAGGTCTGTTTCCACCTCAGTGAAACATAGATGCTCTGAATACAATGGTATAGTAAACATGGAACATAAGCATAGTCTATGAATATGGTCAACTCATTTCCTACAGCCCTTCTCAGAAGAGAATGTAGCTTCAGGAAGACTCTTCTGAGCCCCACCCTTCGGCATGTGATGCATAGTCTTACTTTACATAAGGGGATACCGGGAATCCTAGGACTCTAAGCATAAATGGATACAAAAAGCATCAGATTGGTTCTCTGAGTGCCTGTGGCAAAAAGATCGGTCCTGATTTATGATTCGCACATAGGGAAATGTCTGACGTGAAGTCAACAACTGAAATCAGATGAATAATTCAGGATGCCGATCAATCGCATCACCTCTCCTTACCATGTTCCTGCTATTTTTACGTAATTGCAAAGCAGAGAATAAATTGATGTCATAAATAAACAACTGTCATTTGGTGTGATGTAGACCCCTGCATCTTAGGGGTTTTGCATTTTCAGGTTCTACTCTTGTGCTTTTTACACAATTAAAAATGTGGTGCTCATATTAAATTATGGCGAGGAATCTCTCTGCATGCTATTTCAACATTCATGTTGAGAGAAACACAATGTCAAATGACGAGGCATCAGATTCCCTCCTTGAAGGCCAATCCTTCTTTATTGGTTGTGTCCTGGAAGACCATCTTCAAGGAATGCTCTTAACACCCATTAGATGATGGGATATTCAATTGACTCAATGCATCCACGCAAAGCCTCCACTTCCTTTCACATTTGCTTTTAAGAGGGGTGGGTGCAAATGGATTTGCTTTAAAGTCTCACTCTCCATCCTCATGAATCTTCCCTTCTTTTTTTTTTTTTTTTTTTCAAGCCTAACTGTAACCAGCTTTATTAAAGATACTTTTCATAAACAATCATGGTATTTCAGGCAGGACATGGGCAGACAATCAACGATATACAAGAACTTCCAAATTCCCTTCTTGTATAGACTACCAAAATCAGAAAGCCACTATAAAACCCAATGAAACCTTCATTCAACGCTTTGAAAACGGGGAGTAGCTTAGAGTGAGGGTTGACAGTTCACATTAAGGATGTTGTTTAACAACTTTTCACAAGCCGACCCTGACTTTCAGGAAATGAACATGGCAGAATTATCAATCTGAAGATCCACAATCTTATAAAAGGAACCAGTGCTCTTCTGAGAACACTCAGTGATGTCACTGTAAAGTCCATATCGCCCAATACACTAGAAAACCAATTTTGGGGGCCAGGTTCCAAAAGGTCTCTGGTCTTTAAGGGAATTAAGTCTGTTGATGGTACAGGGGGAAGAGCATATAAAAATGAATTTAGAGTTTCCCCAGACCACAAGGCAATTTGTTGTGCCTTGGTGGCCACCTACATCAAGACCAATACGTCTCTCCTGGAAGCCAACAGAAGCCTTTCAAAATTATCAAGGAAAGAGGTTTTTGTCCTCAATCCAGCTTGGGAGATATTTTGTTAGTGACACATGATCCTTCCCCCCACCCCCAACAATGAAGTGTTCTGTGTGCTAACAATATAGCTTAAAAAAAAAGTAAAACAAAATTCTTCATTTTTATAAAACATGATAAAAATAGTATTACAAACTGTACAGTCACCAGAAGTACACAGTTATCAAAAATGCACACACGTCACTTGGCGTCTCCGGCACCTTCCGCTTTCTGTGCCTGGTCTGTTTTGGCATCTCCATTTTCTGCAGGATTATTCGCATCCTTGCCCGCGTCGGCTTTCCCCTTCTTCCCCTTGGGTACTTTCTCTCCCTTCTTTGCAGGGGCCTTTTTAGGCTTGGGCTCTGGCTTTGGAGGAGCAGGTTTAGCAGACAATCTTGCAGATCTTCTCTGTGGCTCGTCCTTCACCTTGGCTTTGTCTCCTTTAGCATCCCCTTCAGCCTTTCTTTTGGGCATGGCGGCGGCAGGGGACGTCGGCGCTGAACGCGGGTATACAGCGGCGCGCGGGTTTGGTCCGTCCGGGGGTCGTCCTCGCTGCTTCTTCACACTGCTCCGAATCTTCCCTTCTGTGAAAGGCAGTGAGAGGGACCCTGCACTGTTCATGTTGTGTTCCTTTGTGTGTGTTCATGAGTGTGAGTGAGTGCCGGGACACACTGGTGGAGGTTGAGGGCAACCTTGGAGGTTGGTCCTTGTTTTCTCTTTATTGGCCAATGCTCTTCCAGGGACTCTTCTGTCTCTTTCTTCTATCTGAGATTACAAATGTGTGTATTATTACATCTGGCCTTTGTGTGGTCTTGGGAATCTGGACTTGGAGAAGCAGGCTCGTTCTCTATACCACTGAGATGTCCCCAGCCTGTATTTTATGACTTCTGAAAGAAAAAAAATACAACCTAAGTCACCAGATGTCTTATTCAATGACTGTCATGTTATTAACATGCTTAATTTTATGACTAACAGTTGTTCAAAAGAAAACAACAGTAATATTCAGTTTCATTAAATGTAAAAATACTGGGTTTTCCATTTTTAGGTTTTTTTTTTTAAATCCAAATACTGCCTTCCTTACCCCAAACCCCGAAGTACTATTTAATGTGACCATTGCACTTGTTTTCTGTGCAGGGAATTTTAGAATTCCAGAGTTTAAGCTAATTATAAAAACTAGAAACTCGTTCGTATTTATGAGCCACCGACTAAAGACAAAGTATGACTTTTATGTTCAATTTTGAATGAATATGTAATCAATAAAATATATGGAACTTTGAGCATATTATCAACTAGTCCTAGCAGGATACTTTTAGATCTTTAAAGGTCTTCTATCCTAAACCCTTTGAATGTCACTTGAACAGCAAACATCTCTGTCTTTATTCACTTGTTTAAAAATCAAAATTCCCTCGGGTCATATGGGCTATCTAGATCATACATCTTGTTCAAGGGTAAGCTGGGCAATAGTTACAGCAATAACCAGACAACTGCAGATGAAAGCATAATTTACAGAGAGCCTTTCTTTTTCTTTCCAGATAACCCTTCTCCTCAGTTCATTTCAGAGCTTAAAACACAGTGAGTTTTAGAAGCCAAATTTAATTTAAAATAAACTCATACATTCCTCTTCCTCAGCTCAGACTTGGGAATGGGCAGAATCCAAATGGAAAATAACCTTTTGAACCCTTTTCAGGGGAACCATAGGACACTTGAAGTCTTCTGAGAGCTGGACTTATGTCACAAAGATACGTTCTTTGCCCTTTAATGTGGTCAAGCATGTTAGCTTGGCCAAATGTCATTTTATAAGAAAAAAAAGTATGTGATTTAGTGAAATTTCTGGAGAAGAATGAAGGCAGGTTGGAGTGGGGTTGTGGTGGCATCCTGATTAAAACACTCTGCAAGATGCTATGCATCCTTCATGGAATCTAAAGATGACTGCTTCTGGAAAGACACATGTTTTCCCTCAGAAATGGCAAAACATGTTCCCTTTCTCCTTTCTCTTGGTGAGGGGAAATGATTTTGTAATGTCTCTGGCAATGCTGAGTGCTGAGAGGGTTGTCAGTGTTGACCAAGCAAATCAATTCAAGGAGCTGATAAATCTGATACTGAATATGGAAAAGGACATCATGACTTTATAGTGTGCATGTCTGTCTGGTTCTCTAAGGATGAAACTGGGTACTGGTTTACCAGAACTGCTTGGTGCAAATATTAAGGGGCACCTCCAAAGTCTGAGTGCTGGAAGTTGAGTCCCTAGTGTGGTGATGTAAGACACATTTCTTAAATGCTTTCTTCTTCTGAGCTTTGTTTTGTTGTTAAATGCAACCTGATTTATAAGTATATGTACAAGTCATATATCTACTGATAATACACAATAAATTTTATTTTTGGACAATTCTTTGGTATGCATATAATTTTGCTACTTTTTCTTTCAAAATTGTTATTTACTTTTCTAAAAAAATGTGGGTATATGCATATATCTGTCTATATACATGCAGATAAATGCAATGCCAGTTTACAGATGGAGTTATACTGAAGGAAATTGGTCACTGAGAATGAGCCTTGAGGTTTTTTAGCCTGACACCGCTTCCCGTTCACCCTCTGCTTCCTAATGTGAAGGCAACATAATCTACCTTGTGTACCAGTCACTGTGCTGCCCCTGCCTGATGTCACACCTTCTCTGCCATGATGGAATGTATCCTTTTAGGACTGTACAAGCCAAAATAAACCTTTTCTCCTTCAAGTTGCTTCTGTCAGGGTACTTTATTATAGCAGCAGACCAGTAACTATCACTGCAAAAGCAAAACCCAGATGTGGAGGCATGCACGTGCAATCCCAGTGCTGGAGAATTGAGTGAAATAGATACCTGGAGCTTAGTAGGTAGACAAGCTAATCAAAATAGTGAGCCCCATGTCCCAAAGAGAGACTCATCCCCAAAGCACAAGACAACCTGCTCTGACAGATGACACTTAAGCTACCCTCTAGCCTCCACATGCATGCACACACACTAAGAAAAAAATATCAATATCAATAACTTTAAATGATAAATTTTAGCAGTGAAATTATGAATATATCCACTGCATCACAGTGCCTCCACCCTTTGTTGATGCTTGACAAATATTGTTGAATGACAGACAGTGTTTATATAGAGATGTATCTCGTTATCTTCAGCTAAACTATTCTTCCATGGCAACAAATACCAAAGCAATCATTCTGATCTTAGTAACCAATGCTGAGAAAGGATCCATTTGTGCTTATTGATGCATTGAAACATTATAAGCCATTGCCCTACAAGATGTACACTATTAACCTTCACCCTCACACACATGGTAACAGAATTCTAAAGACAAATGTAAAAAGCCATCCTCAGAAGACTGATGGGTGAGGTAGGGGCCTCCTAGCTCCTGGTTTCAATCTTCCACTGTTAGACCTTTAAGGGCTTGTTTTAATTTTGCTTCATGTACAGTCCATCACTTTTTAAAGATTTTTAAAACTTTTACAATGTGTGTCCACATGTCACATGAACGTAGTTCCCAAGAAGGCATTAGATCCCTGGTCCAGTGGTCGATCCAATGGTTGGGAGTTACTGGTAACTGAACTTGGGTTGTCTGTAAGAGTAACAAGTATCCCTAGCAACTGAGCCATTGCTTCAGCCTCTCCATTACTTTAGATATGATCTTTCTTTTACATTGGCAATTAAAATTGGTGTATGTTGTATCTAATAAGTAGCCTGTCCCAAACTTCTCATCCCCCTCCACCCTTTCCTGACCACTGTTCTATTCTCATTTCTATGAGATGAATGTACTTCACTTCCACCTGAGGGAGAATAGCCAGCAGTTGTTTTTCTGTGTCTAGACTATTTGGTTAACATCTTTGTTCCTGCACAGTAAGCATGGAATGAGGTGGTTTAACATACTGTTTTAGTTTCCTTTGAATATACATGTACTGCAGTGGAATTGCTGGGTCATAAAGTAGTTCTATTTTTTAATACTCTTGTGCCCCATATACACTATTTGCATAAAAAACACATTAATTAATTATGTGTGTTATGCATGTATGGTGCACATGCCCATGTGTGTGCAAGAGAAGTCCAGAGCATACACATGGGCACGTGCTACCTATTGCTCTGTGGCTACCTTGAGACAAAGACTCCCACTGAATCAGAAAGCTTACTGTTTGGGCCAAGCTAGCTAGGCCAATGAGCTCCCAGGATCTGTGTGACTCACAAAGACACATGAAGCCATACCTGATTATTTTTATGGGTCCTGGATATCCAAACTGAGTCCTTAACCTAGAACCATCTCTCCAGCTTGACTACATTTATGTATGAATGCACCCATTACCAGGATATAAGATAGGAGTCTCTCTCCTTCAATAGACTCTCTAGTGCCTGCCTTTCTATCTATAATACCGTAATTGTAAACAGAGTGAGATAATCTCATTGTAGTTTTAATTTATGATGCCTGTAAATGATTTTCATATTAATTTGTGCTTGCCTTTGCATCTAATAATTTTCAGTGGTTCTTTCATATATTTGAGGGATATCTACCCATATCGTTTATCAGCATTCTCCACTCTTGTTGGCTGTTGGGTTTGGGGGCTAATCTGTCTGAGTTTTTTATTATCCTGAATATTAATATTATCCAGAAAATAGTTTTCAGCTTCTATAGGACCTTAATTTTATATGATCACACTGTATCCATTCTTCATGGTTTAGAGGTCTTCTCCAGAAAAGGAATTTGTTTGAGTGTAGCAACGACTTTGTGTTTCCTATTTCTTGAAGTGTTTTGATAGTTTCTAGTTTAAGACTTTGCTTTACTTTTAATTGATTTTTACTTTTGATTAAAATTATTGATTATTTTAGATTTTGATGTATGTACATGAACATATACACATATCTACATATGGAGAGCTGGGCACAGTTTCCCCAAGGCCATTTGTTAAAGAAACAATACCATCTCTAATGTGTGCTCTTATGCTCTTGTAATAAGCATGTCTCTTTTAAACATGTAGGCTTACCTGTAGTTTCTCCATTTTGCTAAATTGATCTCAAATGTTCTTAGTGCCCACCATGCTGTTTTGGTGACTATAGTTTTGCAGTAAGTTTTAAGGGCAGGTATTAAAATACATTTCAATTTTGTTCATTTTTTTCAGGGTTTCATTGACTATTCAGAATCTTTCTCTGTTCTTTACAAATGTCATTCTTCTGTTACTATTTATTTCTGTGGACAATGTCACTGTTTACTTTAATAACAATTGCACTGAACCTGTGATATAGCTATTTAACAATATTAATCCTTACAATTCCTGAACACAGAATATACTTGTGTGCTATTTTCAATATTTTCATTAATTTATTTATTCACTTTACATTCTGAACGCAGCCATCCTTCCCTCCTCTCCTCCCAGTTCCACCCTTACAATTCCCTTTCCCAACCACATCCTCCCCTTCCCTTCAGTTATTTCCTTTGCTCCTTGGAATTTCTTTTCAGCTTGGGAATGCAGAGCCAACTCCAATCATCGTACGCAGCCTTGCTTCTTATTCCAGGCATCTTTTATAATTCTGTTCTTTACTTCCCATCCCGATGCTTTTGGTTCTTGCTTTAACTTTCATGTATTTTCACATGCCCTGACATGCTGCCCTTAATTTTATTAATTGGAAAGAAGAGCCTGTTAGCTCCAATAGGAGCAAAGTGTGTGGTGATGGTTAATGGTTTAATGACCTTAAGTTCAAATGCCACTGTTACTATTCATAAACCCTGACTGCAAGCATATGAATTGCTTAACCTAAGCTTTTGATCCATAACATAATATTTACCATGAGGGGTTGTTGCTTGTATCAAAGGGCACAATTTTTGTAAAACATGTAGCTCTAGGACACCTGAGGGGATTTATTTATCTATTATTATCTGTGTTAGCTCTGCCTCTGCTTGCTCAACCATTCTCACACACACCTACCCCTCATTACTCTGGAGCAGGGTTTCTCAGTCTTGGCACTACTGATGCATTAGGGTCCGATTATTTCTTGTTGGGAGGGTCCACCCTGAGCAGCAAAGGATGTTAGGCAGCACCCCTGGCCTCTTCTCACCAGATGTTAGTAGCACTTCCTCCTTTGAAAACCACAAACACCAGACTTGCCAAAGTGCCTGTGGGTAAAAGAACAATGATCCTGAGAACTGCTTCGTTGCCATTCTCTGGGTTTCTGTTGTTGTTGGGACCTAGAATTCCCTGCATCCTCTTTTAGATCCCCGATCTCCAGACTAGTGTAAACATGTTAGCTTCAGTTTTTGTATATGTGTGTAGGAGAGCTATGTGGTATGTGGGTGCATGTGTAGATATACACATGCATGTATGTGGCATGTGTGTATGGTGTGCGTGTACGTATGTGTGTGTGGTATATGTGTGTCTGCGTCTGTTGGGGTGGGATGTTTGTGTGTGCTTGGTGTGTGGGGGGATTGCGGTTATATGGGGTAGGGTGCAGTGTGTGTGAAATGGGTATGGGTAATATGTGAATGTATATGATTATACGCCTGCATACTGGAGTGTGTATGTTGTGTACATGTGCATGCAGGTGAGTATAAAGATGCAAATTCCTATGCAAATGTATGCAAAGGCTAGAATAGTATATAGTAGGTGGTGTCCCTTAGTGCAGATTTCTGCCTTACTGTCTTGAGACAAGGTTACTGAATGTTCCTCACTTGGGCTAGGCTTCAATACAAAAAGCTCCCAAAATTAAGCTTCTCTACCTCCTAATGCCGGAGTTGAAGATACCTGCAACCATGCCCCACTTTGTACATAGTGATGAGGACTTAAATTTAGCTCCTCATGTGTACACAAGTCCTGCTAGCCACAGTCTCTTTACTTCAACACTCCATAGACTACAGCAAATGCATACAAATAAAACCATAAACAGGTAACAGTTTTCTGAATTACCCTGTTTAGGTGAGAGGGAAAAAAGGATAAAAATGAGAAAGTTTTTTAAAATATTAGAGAATATGAAGACCGTCCAAGGAACGAGAAATTAGTATTTTATGTAGACAGATAGTCTGATATACTGCAGGAATGCTAGCTGCTAAGAGGTTAAATTGGGGTTGCCATTCAGTGCCATTTACATTTGAATGCAGGGCTAGCCTGTGCTCCATGTCCCTGTGGATGATCTAAGGATAACACTTGCAAAATTGGAACCTCCACATTCTTTGGAAACCAACAGAGGAAGATCTGTCAGAACAGAGAATGTTCCCTTTAATAAATATGAAAAAAAGCAAGCACATATTTTAAAAACAAACAACCCATTCTGAGTCCTTTGTGATCTTGAGGATGTCAGCCACAACAAAATAGTAAGTTCTAGAGCAAAAAATAGTTTGGAAAGAAGTCAAGAAAATGTAAAGGTCAGTTCCTGCCACTGAGGATGGTGACCGGACAGGACACAAGTGAATGATAGATTGGAAATCCTTGGCATGATCCTCCTTGAGTTGTATTTAAAAACAAAACCAACCAACCAAATAGAACATTGGCAGGCTTTGCCTTCACCCTTCCTCTGTACTTGTTACTATTCACAGGCGAACAAAATCAGCCCAGAGGCTCACACTTAGAGACATTGGGGAATTCATATTTTTAAAAGTAATTTCTGAAGTGCTAATCACAAGATTACACTGTGAGTCTCTCCTGATGATGGCCTCTGTGCTTCCAGAATTGTTTCATTTCCAACAATGAGCATATCTAGGTTCAGTGCCCATCAATTTGAATGTGAAGTTCATCTTTCTTTTCTTGGTGAGATATGGTGGTGGGTTTTAAAGATGAGCAAATGAGAGAGAGAGAGAGAGAGAGAGAGAGAGAGAGAGAGAGAGAGAGAG
>NW_021604732.1:3796689-3824524 GCF_004785775.1 Grammomys surdaster
GAGAGAGAGAGAGAGAGAGAGAGAGAGAGAGAGAGAGAGAGAGAGAGAGACAGACAGAGAGAGACAGAGAGAGAGACAGAGAGAAAGAGACAGAGAGAGACAGACAGAGACAGAGAGAGACAGAGAGAGAACATGAGCTATTTGAGATAGGTCTTGCCTTCATATTCCTATGCTGGGAGATGTGTTGAGATGACAGGAGACATACTGGTACCCATCTGCCTTCCAGTCTACATGGAGTCATGTAATCCAATTCTCCTAGGTGAGATGACACTGAGGCAGAGTAGAAATTCATTTTTATTCTGTTTTCTAACACTCAATGTTGTACTGTGCCTGGAGGCCCTAGGATGCCTCCCCTGTGTGTATAATAGGGTCATTTTAAGGACAGAGTTGTTGGACTTGGTTCTTTTGGCATCTGTTCAGGACAGCTAACAAAAGTCAGTTGTCTCTTACCTTGTGATCACCTCCCCCCAACAAATTACTAACAAATTCCACTTGCTGAGTGGTCTCTTATTAGCATAATGGTGCATTTTAATTCAGAGAAGAACCATGTGTTTCCTATAAGAAAGTTGTTTTAGGTCTTTAAATGTCTCTGTCAAACACTTTCTTTTTGTTTGGAGAAATAATTACAGATCGGTCCTGTTGAAAGCAAAACATCAGAGAAATGGTCTGTCCCAGGGTTTCTAACTTGGTGGATGTCTGCTCTGTGAGTGACACAAGTTTAGTTTCTCCACGCCAAGACAAACAGACCCAGTATGACCACTGCAAATGCTGACTTGGTGATGAGGCATGACAGTTACTGTGATTCAGTTGTTTTCCTCACATCTCAGGACCAGGGCTCTCCTTCTCCAAGAGTACATCAGTTCCTACAATTCCAGCTGTGGTACATGCCAGGCAGAACTGGGGAAGTTGACATTTGATACCATTTTCACCCTTGATAGAAAGCAACATGTTGGCCCATGGATGCTTAGAATTACCATGTTGATAAGCAAATTCTCTGCTGCACTGTCCTCCCTGAAAAAGTTTCCCTGTAAACTTTCCCTAACCCTGGACTTGGATGTGTTTTGAACGTATCCATGATGGCTGCTATGGGAAGCTGCATACACAGCAAACAAACACAAACTTGAAAAGATATAATCACCCATGAGTGAGACGGTATATACTATGTATTTACTTATCTGAATTTTGGTAAATTTTAGATCTGGATCATGCATTATTTTTATAGGAAAATGTGGTTTTGTTTTTAAATACAAGGCATTCAATCTGGGAATGGAAAATGAAATATAAAAGGAATAGTAGAAATTCCAGGGGATATGTAAGGGCTGAGTACAACAAGCTTAACTTTAAATCTGGTGAGCACAAGAGGAGAGACCACAAATCCCACAAGTCATCAATGGCAATGGGGTTACAGCTAACATGATCTCCTGTATCTGTGACAGACAGCTCTCCCACCATGTCTGCCCACTGTCCAGAACTTCTCCAGTACAACATCCATACGTCATCTCACAGTAAACCATAAAGGATGCCATGGTATTTTTGCATTCTTTTTAAAGATGAGACCATTTGATACAGAGAGAGTGACTTATCTTTGCTCCTATGGTGAGTCAAGTTCCTAGCCAATGTTAAGAACTGAGAAGTCATGTGCTATGTGTGCAGTCTGGTGTTTTCCCACCCTGGCTGTCTTCTTTAGGAGAGGTGACAGTCCCAGAGCTTGTTTCTTTGCTCTGTGTGTGTGTGTGTGTGTGGTCATAAAACTGTGGTTGAAAGAGTAAGTTAAACTGTAATAAAAATGAACCATTTTCAAGCAAATAGTGTCACCTACACCTAAAGCTTTTTTCCTAATATAAAGTTATTGGTCATGAAAAGTGGAAAAGTTCTTTCTCTGTGTAACTCAGCACCATGACACTTGGACTTAAATTATGATACAAATATTTATGTGTGTGGATATGTGTTTGAAGTGTGTGTGTGTGTGTGCGTGTGTGTGTGTAGAGATACTATTGCATCCTAGTGGGCTATTGTCAGAAAATTTAATGTAACTCCATAAGTTTTACAGAATCAGTCTCAGAAGAAGGTAGGACAGTTGATACATCAATGTATAGATTATATAGATATAACTATTTCAAGGGCATATATATATATATAATATATAATATATTATATATATATAATATACACACACACACGTGTATGTATGTGTATAAAGAATGATATGAGGGGATAGAGAGATGGCTCCACAGTTAACATTTTCTACTTTGGGAAAGGATTAGATTCCAGCACTTACAGTACTGGGGGTAGGGTACATGGTCACCTGTAACTCCAGCTCCATGTATTTCAGTGTCCTCTTCAGGACTCCCCAGGCAACTGCAGTCATGTTCAAATACTCCCAAGCAGAGACATATAATTGTTTTAAAACAAAGAAAAATTGAGAAGAGGATGCAATATATTTCTTCATTTCTATACACACTCACTCACACATGTGCAAACTTATAATCACACATCTGTATCTATCCCCTCTGTTGAAAGCTGTTCCAAGAGAGCTTTCCATACTTTAACTCATAACAACTCATGAGGAATTCGATGGTATGCCTGTGTGTGTGTGTGTGTGTGTGTGTGTGTGTGTTCCAATCTTATTTGGTGCTAGTATATATGATCAAAAACTAGTCTTTAAATTTCCTGGATGTGAATACCAGGTTGGAGATATTCTACTCTAGAACAGCTTGCACATTATCCTTCAAGGTTTCATCAAAGTCTCAAGACTATTGATCATATTCCTTGTTAACACTATACACTGAAGGACCTTTAAAGAGACATAATGAGCATGTGCAGGTAGCAAGCTTAAACCCATCAAAAATAAGTTCTCTTCCTGGATGATGAGCTAGCTAAAGAGAATGTGAGTCATATAAAATGCATCTGATCTTACATATTACTCTGCTGTAGAAAAAATAAGGCGTTGAGACTTCATCTAAATGGATGGGTAATATTGTGTCATCTGGCATCTATTAGGCCCGTTCAGATATGAGATATTAGTTTGTGTTTAAAAATTAGCTTTCAGGTTAATTGCATTTTGGAAGAATACAGTGTGTGTGTGTGTGTGTGTGTGTGTGTGTGTGTGTGTATCAAAGGTAGACCAGAATGACACTTCTTGTGCCTTTTTGTGGACTAAATCGCAGTGTCAGGATAATAAATGCTGTGCTTGGAGTCTGCATGTGTTTCATTTCTCTTAGGGAATTCAGTACTTCAAGGGCTTTCCTCTTCAACACTGCAGATAAAAACACTACATCACACTCTTTAGTGAAAGAGACACTTTCTCCTTCAAGATGCCTGTTCAGCTGTTCCACAGCTGAAGAGCAGGGAAGACTTAAATTACATTCTCTTTCCTGCTATTAAAAGGGAACATGGGGGAGGTGGGGGACAAGCAACTTGCATCTGGTTCGATTTCTTTGCCAAATTCTTCATTTAATTGTTTCGTAATTTGAAGAAAACCACAAATGACAAGATGAAATTGCTAGGAATATAAATACAGAATTTAATTGTTCATGTCAGGATTTCAAGTCCAGAACCGTTCGAAATGAGAGTCAGTTTTATGACCAACAGACAAGAAGAGCATTGGAGGCTACAGCTAAACTTGCTGAGGCTCCATCACTTGCACCCCCCACTTGGCCACCACGGTCACAAAGCTTCATCTAGAAAGAGGGAAGCTGACCCTTTATCTCTATGAGTTTGATCCCAACAGCTGGGATCAGATTGGGGAACTAGTCTTCTCAAGAGAAACCATGACTCCTATGCCCAAGATCCCAAATAAACCAGCATCCAAGTGCTGTGAACGTTGTGCTGATAGACTCATAGAGAATGAGAGTATCTTCAAGATATATGAACTGCCTAAAATGTGCCTTTAGTTATACCACATGCTTCACCAGAACAGGAGGCCTCGTGGCCTTGTTGGGATGAAAATAGAAGTAGTATGTTATTTTCAGCCACCAAGCTGAATTTATGTCTTACTCTGCTGCCAGGAATGGGTGACATGAAAAGACAAGTTCAATTAGAAATTGTTGGATACATTTATCTGAAGAAAAAAAAATGAACAATAGAAAAATCCTTAACATTTTGTAACGAAGGGATACAAAGATGCTTAATGGGTAAGGTATTAAGGCACAAGCACATGGACCTACGTTTGGATTCCAAGTCCCATATTAAAAACCAGGATTGCCTGGGCAAACCCAGTTTGGGGAGGAAAAGACAGAGGAGGATACCAAGATCTTACTGTCAAGTTAGTTTAGAAAGTCCATGAGCTTCAGGCTCAGTGAGAAGCCTGTCTCAGAAAGTTAAAATAAAATAAGGTGAGGAGTGGTCAAGGAAGATATAGGACATTGGTCTCTAACATACAGACCCATGTGGCCAGAAATTACTAGGCTACATCATTGTATAATCTAAGGAATAGAGGTTATCAGAGTCTATTGAAGAGTCAAAGAGAATTATGTTGTGGAAGAGATAATCTCGCTCTCTCTCTCTCTCTCTCTCTCTCTCTCTCTCTCTCTCTCCCTCTCTCTCTCTCTCTATCTCTCTATGTTTCTGTGTGTGTGTTCTTTTTAATTCTGTGACATCTCCTAGGATATGGAGCCACCAATAAGAATGACCTTCTAGGGACCCCCTGTCCTGAATCCCTTTCCTTTTGTTTTTTTCCCATTAAAACTTAACTGACCTGAGCCCAGCAAGATGGTTCAGTGGCTATAGACACTTGATGCCAAGCCTGATAACCTGTTTTTTGATCCATGATATGCATATGGAAGGAAGAGAAAATAAGCTCTTGTGAATTGGCCAGATCTACATCCCATTTTCTTTAAAAAACAAAAAAATCAAACAAGCAAACAAACAAGTCTTCTGGTTTGTGGTGTGTTAAAAAGCTAGCAAAGTATTTGACCCTAAGATGTTTTTGTTTTAGAATGGGTTAACTTTTCTATCCAACCTAGAAAAAAAATTCTTTTATCAGCTTTAATGCTGTTGATTTGTGACTAGAAATTATTAGACCACAGCATCATATAATCTAAGTAATAGAGGTTATCAAAGTCTGTTAAAAAGTCAAAGGGAGTTATGTTGTGGGAGAAGGAAACATCTGTGTGTCAATGGTTGCTGTTGCAGTTGGTTTTAAAGACTAACCTTGGAAAAGGAGAACTACTCCTAAATCAAAATTTAGGATGCTATTTTATAAAACAGTTTGAAAAAGTGATTGATTGTGCCGTTGAGTCAGGTCTTTACATGTCTTTTGTATAGACACGCTCATAAAGTTAAAAAAAATAAGTAAGAGTGTCACTAGGAAAAGAGAAAGGAATTACCAAAATTATATGCATACTTCAGAAAATATATTGGGAAAAATACTTATCAGGAAGGTCTTTGAGAAATTTGAGAAGGAAAAAATACGCATACATGCCTTAGAATACATTGTTTTTCTAACAACAGGTCAATAATGAGTGTTACTTAACAATGTACAGGATTCTGAAATTTATAGAAATAGTTTTCTAGAATTTTTACATTTTAAATCTGAAATAGCTATGTCTTTCTCCACATCTTTTTTTTCCTCCAGGCCCTCCCAGTTACCCTCAGTCTCAAACCAAGTTACCCTTGGTTTTTTATTATTATTGTTACACACAAATGTATATATGAATTATGTTTATGTGTGCATGTGTGTACATACACACACACACACAATGTACTGAGTCCATTTTTGCACAAATGGTCTCAAAGGGGCCTCTGTGCCTTGGACAACAAATAAGGAGGCTCATCAGAGGGAAAGGCTAATTGTCTTTCTGCCAGTAGTCATTAGTATCCGGTAGTGTTTTGTTTAGAGATGTGAACCTTTGAAATTTTTCCACTTCCATGTTACTATGTCTATTGCTATTGCCATATATTATAACTTTAGGTGAATAAAAATAATATGATTCCTCAAGGCTTTACCAAACAATCTTGGTGTTATTTGCCCCTCACCCCTTATTCGATATTGACCTCCCTGTCCCTTCTCCAACTGACCTCCTCCCAGTTATTCCGTTCCCTACTTACCATCACCAGTATCCTGTTAGTCCTCTTCCAATACACACCCCCACTTATGGTCCCTTTAGACTTCCCTGGTTTCTGAGGTTACTCAGTGTTGTATATTCTGCATCTGAGGATTTAGACTAGAGAGATGCCTCAGCCATTAAAGGCTAGGCTCACAACCAAAAGACAAGAAGTATTTTGACCTAAAATTACTAAAACATTATTTTTCTTCTTTCTCATAATAGAGAAAATTTCAGGGGAAAGAGACATCAAATCTTAGGTATCTAAAGTATTCCACAACAGAGGCATTCAGTCAACTATATCTAATACTACTGCATTTCAAGAAGTGGTTCTGGGTTCCATCATGGTACACACAGACATACACATGCAGACACACATATGTGCATGCATTAATATACACACATGAGCATACATACATTTTTTTCTCAATAAGAGATTCTTATTGGGATTCTGCATGCTTGTGGAGCTCATAAGTGGATTCAACCACACACGCATATACATAAAAAGAGAATATAGAATACCAAGTACTTTAACATGTGATTATTTATAGAGATATCAAAGTAAAAATATTGTTGAAGATAAATTGTCTTGCTTTGGCTTTAAAACTCAAAGAAATAAAAATAGAGGTTTTGTATATTCTTGAGTTGCATTGTATTGGTTCCCAAAGATTTGTTATTTATTTCTTCAGGCAGAACTTGTACTTTCAACAGTTCAAGCTTGACTTAGAGCAAAGATTACAAATGTTTGTGAAAGGACAATATTTTTTGCTTCTTCTTTCATCTTAACACATCATTATGTAGACAGTACTTAGCAGGCGAGTGTACAAACACCTCTCCTGTATAGCCATTTTAGATGAGCCCCAGAAACCACTCTTTCTTCACTTGTGCTTCTGACAGAGAAAGCTAACTGGTTAGTCCTTCATTTCCTTTTCTTATAGGATCATAGGTTTCCTGAGGTTTTTTCTTTTGGTTTGTTTTTTGCTTTTTTTTTTTTTTTTACTGTCATTGTTGTTTTTGTTTTCTTTTGTTTGCCACAGAACCATCTAATCTTACATCATTCTGAAAACTAACTGCCTCCTCTCATGCTTTGCCATAGACATGATCCCATGTGACCATTTCTCTAACAGCCATCTTTGTCTTCATAAGACATCACATACTGGACCAGAAGTGGTCATCATACAAACAGGGTTGAACAAAGTTTTCTTTCCTGGACATCTGTAGCTATGAAGTAAAGAGAATAATAGAGCTGGAATTTATGACTAAATACATTCAATGTGAACATACAGATTTAAACTAGGGATGATCAAATGTAGCCATAGTTGATAAGTAAAATGAAGGATGAAGCACCCATAAAGACATAGCAGGGAGCAAAGAAGGAACGAGAGTTTCACTCAACTTCCCTACTTTGATCTTGACAAGGACATCGACAGTCTCAAAACAAAGCTGCATCCTCCCTCTATACATACACCTCTTGTCTTATGCTTAGCAAGGGTTACCTTCTACCATAGTGAATGAGTGGTTTGCCTTTGGCATGATCTCCCCCATTTGCATACAAACAGTTTCAGAACCATGGAAGAGGAAGGAAAGAGATGCAAAGCTTTGGTTTCTTCTGGGTCCTTCCAGAACCACTTCAGGGAGTCTGACTTCAGCCTGCACTGCCAGCTATCTGCCTTGTGGGAGGGACAGAGTATGGGCTAAGACCAAAGGAATTCTCTATAGGCCCCAATCTTTTGGGAAACCAATTCAGCTCTTCAGAGCTGCCCAGCTTTCTTGGGGGAGGATCCAAGACCTCTGCCCTACTGGGTGTTCTCACGCTTCTCAGTAACGAGTTTACACATGAGTATATTGTATGTAATTTTTAACTAGCACATTGGTTGGTGGGAATCTATGAGCAGGCAGCTTCTGATGCCTTCAGTGCCAGCTGCCAATTACCAAAGCTTTGTTTTGAATAGATTTAGTTACAGTATTTGTAGAAGTTAGCGTTCCCTTATTGTAGTTCATATTTTGTAATTTGACTTTCTGATTTGTTTCAGTCTTGAATTTGGAGAAATTGAAACCATGGTTTTAGAAAACATAGCTTACAGCCTACTTAAGCTTCCTGACCCTTGACTGCTGTGTGTGTGTGTGTGTGTGTGTGTGTGTGTGTGTGTTAACTACATTTTCTTCTATGTCTTTGTGTCTTAGAAATTGAGAATCTAGCATTTTGTTAATTTATTTGCAAGTTCTATGATAATTCTTTCCCTTTTCTGCCAACATGTTCATATTCTAAAGAAGTAGAACTTCTAATCTCTCAGTCCCTAATCAAGGCTGACTACACCGAGCCCACCTGGAGAATTTTATTTAAAATCCTTAGAGATGCTGGTGAGATAGCTTGCTGCTCAATTCTAGAGCCCATATAAATATAGAAAGAGAGAATGGACTCCACAAAGTTGCCCTCTGATTTCTGAAGGCATCCTGTGGCATGCTTGCTAACATATATCATGTATGCACACACATACACAATAATAACCAAAAATGTTAAATTCTTACAAAGATATCGGTGTCACTCATAAAGAGCCATTGTTTTGATATATGTAAAACTAAAACTATGCTATTCATTCTAAAACACACTCCCTATTAAATTATTTAACATACTTAAAATGTAAGAGTCATGGAAAAATATTAGAAAATATCTTTTCATTTTTATTGGTTGCTTTATTTATTTACATTTCAAATTTCATCACCTTTTTCAGTTTCCCCTCCACACGCCCCTATCCCCTCTTCCCCTGCCTGTATGAGAGTACTCCCCCACCCACCCACCCATTTCTGCCTCAGTGCCCTAGCATTGAGCCTTCACAGGACCAAGGGTTTCCCCTCCCAATGATGCCTGCTTAAGCAGTCCTCTGCTATGTATCTAACTGTAGCCATGGGTTCCCCCCACCCCCACCCCATGTGTACTCTTTTGTTGGTAGTTTAGTCCCTGGGAGCTTCAGGAGGTCTGGTTGGTTGATATTGTTGTTCTTTCTATGGGATTGCAGACCTTACCCAGTTTCTGGAAATCTATAAGTCACCGAGTTCTTCTCTCCCTTTCTATCCACAAAGCCATTGTATCCATAAGCCTCATCAGCTATGTTAAAATTTGTCCTAGACTTTGCCATTTTCCATGATCTACTTTTACCATCTCTGTTCATGTCACAATCACCTGGTACCTGGACAGAGACAATGGCCACGTTTCTGGCCTCCTTGTTTATATTGTGCCTCTTAAAATCTATATACCTTGAAGAAGTGGAAGTATCATTCTCATCATATACAAAGGTGAGCAAATTGCCAGACAATCAAAAAAAAGTTTGTACCACCATCTAAAAAAGACCTCCCTGGTTCATTTCCTAATTGTTCATAACTCCCAACTCCTTCTTTTCCTCTCTTCTCCCACTAGGATCAAGTCACTCTGAAGACTTACTAATTATTAAACCTACTGTGTTTTATTCTCACCTCAAGGTCTACCAACAATTCCTCTCCAGAGAAAACACCTTCCAAGATGAGCCTCCCCATTTCTCACCTCGCTACTCAGGCTACTGCCAAGGGGCAAGATTTCCCTGGTTATTTCAAGTAACCTCCACCCTCACAGTTAAGGCCATCCCATGTTTTTGGTCTCATTCTATGATAGGTTTGCGATATTCTGACATCCTTACTTGTATTTCTTTTTGATATGTTTCTCTGTTGATACTTCTGTGGAATGTAAGACTCCTAAAGACAGATACTTGGTCTAATTATAGCCAAGTATATACTGATTAGGACTGAAAAGAATTATTGACCTTTTGTAGCTCAGATTGTTACAATAAAGACCCAATAATTGCCCCTCACTCAATAGACATGTAAAAGTCTGTACCAGAGGTAGATAGTAATGGCTAGAAATAGGTTCTATGTCCAGGACCACACCTGCACTGTATCCTTAAGAACTGAGTACATTTAACGTGGCAGATGTTTCTCATTAATAACTCACAAGAAATGAGTGTATTAAAAAAGAATAGAGTTCTTCTAATCTAGAGAGCTAGATTTCAATCTGGTCTACATTTTTCTATGCCAAGTTTGACTGTAGGAAAAATACCACTACCTTGCAGTACAAAAAGGCATAAGATGAGCCAGGGCACATGTTGAGTGTTGGGTTAACCACAGTGGCCATGACATAGGTAATAATGGCAGTCATGACTGAAGTTCTCATACTATCACATCATCATCTTTTCCACTTGCTCATGCATTTTGTGTTCTTGCCTCGTGTTTGTTATTTCATGCCCCACCTTTGCTTCCAAATTCTATTGCAGGCTTTCTATTCCTGCTCCATCACTGTTCTATTCTAACCTTTCTCTCACAAATGGAGATGCTCACTAATTCATTTGTTAATCACAATTTATTCATCAAATATTTATTAAGCTGTTCTTTTAGGGTACATTTTTGGCTCTAGAACATGCAACAGGCCACTCAAAGTTCCAATCATTAAGCTTTTATATAAATAAGGGACAAGACTGGTACTTTTAAAATGTAGAGAGCGAGAGGGCTAAAGAGACATCTCACATAGGAAAGCATTTGGTACGTAAACAAGGGTTTCATCCATACTACCAACATAAAAAGCCAGGCATGGTGACATATACTTGTGTTATCTACCTTGGATAAGTGGAAACAAGCAGATCCCTTGAACTTGCTGGTATAGACAGCCTAGCCTAAAAATAGCACCCTGTAGTCTCAGCAAGAGACATTGTCTCATAAATAAGGTGGGTGGCTCTGACAGAATTATATCTCAGGTTGACCTCTGTGTTTCTCTTGTGTAATGCACCAATACATAAGTGGGCACAGACATAAATAATTGAAAAATTAATTTAAAAATAAAACATAGAGGCCAAAATTAATACAAAGCGTACAATGTAGTAAATAATGCAACATTTATTTCATAACTTGGAAGACTGCCTCGTAAAGTAAAAAATATTAGGGATATGGCACTATTCTTGATTCCCTGTGTTACCAGCACTAAATGCTTCCTGCTTCCCTTCTGCCAGCATTATCCCCATCACTGACATTCCTCCTTTGTTCTAAGAGTCACCCAGGCCCCCTTCAATAGTTCTTTCCTTTAGTGCCAAGACTATCTCTGCCTTAGTACTTAGCATATAGCATATCTGTGATTGTGAAGATTCTGGTTTGTTTTCTTATCCAACGCATCACCTAGTGACCTGTGAATGTCAAATCGGGCCACTGTCCCTTTTATTCTGTTCCAGGCAGATTGCACACTTTCCTCTGATGAGTTAGTTACACTGGAAGCTTTGGTCAAGGTAGTGAGTGTTTGGTCTTCCACACTAAACTATCATCTCTCCAAGAACAGAGGCCCCATCTCCTCCTTGTTTTTCTCTCTTGATGACCTATGTTCTGCTGTAGTCTGTGTAAATGTTCCCTGTCCATCTTGTTGACTAAGTGTTCTGCAAGTAACTCTCCAAATGTTAAATCCTTTCAGGAATATTTACACTCAGCAAAATCCCTATTTTGCCATTTTCCCTCTTGTTCTGGGATGAAAGACTCCCCCAAGACTTTCTTCTAGGCTGTTCACTTGCCATCAGCCCCAAATGACCTCCTCAGAGGCACCGCGTCTGTAGGTAAAAGGTATTTGTTCATCTTTATGAATGTCAGTCTCTTGACATTCATGGTAAATAGGCAAGTTCTGAGTCTCTTGACATTCATAGCAAACAGACAAATCCTTCAGTAAATGACAATGGTCCCCAGCATCACATTAAAAGCTCTTGGGGATAAACACTCAAGGGGAGTTGTGGCTCAGGCTCAACTTTCAAAGGCTTTGTAATGTGCTTACCTAGACACACACAGAAAGCACACGGTCACCTGTTACAGCCTCAGCAGCTGCAGTTTCAAGGCCCTCATCTATATTTAAACTTGTTCTTGCTTAGTCAGGAGCAGGGATGCTGCCGGTGAACATTTACAAACAGCTTCCAGGCTAAGGAGCACAGCTCCTGGGGCTGACTGCTTTGGTATCCATAACCATATTGCTGTATATGATGGTCCTGTTCTTACTGTTGAAATTGCCATTTTAGTGGCATCCTTTTTTTTTTTTTTTGGTTCCAAAGGGGAGGGAGTTTATTCAGGAGATAGGGAAGAGGAGAGAGAGAGCAGAGAGGTAGAGGAGTAGAGGCCAGCCATGACCACGTGGAGAGAAGGGGAGGGGAAGGGAAGAAGGGTGAGGAGGTGAGGAGAAGCTAGAGGCAAGAGAGTAAGAGAGTAAGAGCTAGTGGCATCCTTTTTAATCCAGAAAAATCTCTAGGGTTTTTTTCCATCTAGGAAGTCATTTTACTAGTCTCTTGGTCATTTTTTATTGAGGAATTAACAATTTCTCGTTGGATGGCTACTATGACATGAGCAACCATTACTACCAGAGAAATGATTAGCTGCAATGCTTCAGATCATGGACTTGAAAAACAAATTGCCAAATATTTAATTTATTAGCTGCAGAGCTTTGAGGCTACTGACTTAACCCCTGCCTTTCCATATTAGAATAGCAAAGATAATATTTCTTGTCTTGTTTGTTGTAACACTTAGTTAGCTCCTGAATTGCTTAGAATTGTTTCTCAACAACTGTTGTCAGTATCATCCTATGTATCTGGTCCTGAACAGACTTGGAAATGGGTGGTAGGAAAACTTATTAAGGATCTTGCTTATAGCTTACTGAGAGATCAAGGAAATAATCATGTCAGTTATAAACAGCAATTACAAGGTAAAATAAGTACTATATACTATACAGAAAATGAGCATGGCAAACTTGTGTGAGAGGAAAAAAAAAGAAAACTTCCAGCACTCTGTCATATATCTGTGTTCTGTACCATCTCTAAGTATTACTAAGTGACAAAAGAAAGTCACGTTCCAGACAGGAGAAGGGGGGGGATATGCTGAAGTTGAGTAAGTTAGGGAATAGATAAGAGCTAGAATGTTCTTTCAAGTCTTATTAAACATTTTAACCTTTGTTTGTTTAGTGTTTGAAAGAAGTATTTGGTTTGTGTTTGAAAGAAGTACTTTGCCTGCATGGCAGAAAAAGGACTGGAAAGATTCCAGAAAATAGACATAGTGGCATTGTATAAGTGGCAACTGTAATGATGAAAGCAATAGAGAAAATAGCTTGGATAACAATTGTGTCAGGAGAGGTGGACATAATCTTCCCATATTATCTGGTATTCCCTATCTTACATTACATGCTTTAACTTTACTCATGGTAATAAAGTAATTTATTTTTTTTTTATAAAGCACATGTTCAACCTCAAATATTACCAGTCTTAATGGGAATGATGGTCTTCAATTAATATTTGAATATCAGAAATTATTTGCTAGAAATAAATAATTTTTTGTTCATTAAAAATGTGATTAGAGTTGGCAAGATGGTGCAGTAGATAAAAACGCTTGCAACCAATCCTGACGGCCTGTACCATTCCCAGAGTCCATGCACTGAAATCAGAGAACTGACTCTTACATGTTGTCCTGTATATGCTCATGTGCTCACATGCACACAGGCATGCAAACAAATACAAACACATGCACGCGCGCGCACACACACACACACACACACACACACACACATCTTCAAAAGCCACAGAAAAATAAATAGTGAATATATCTTAAAACTTTAAAGCATTTTTTAGAAGCTTACAGATATTCTTGTGTTCAGGGCTCAAGGAAGGATGGAAATTCTGGAACAAATGATAAATTCTGTTCTAACAACATGCAAATAAAAGTGATCTAAGTATGTTGACTATATCTTTTCTAGGGCTGGCTAGATTTTATGGGAGATGCAGAGCCCTTTGGCATCCTCAGTGGAAAAGTTCACCTTTCTGAATCTGACCTAAAGTTTGTTCTTGCACGAAGGCAGATCTTGGCTAATTCTGCACAGGCCTGTGTTGCCAGTTTACAGATAGGAAACTTTCAACGACTAGCTTGGAAAATAGGTCTTGGCCAGAATGTGTGATGCAGGAAGAAAACAGTTGGAATGAGATTAGAGTCTTCCTGTTTATTGCCAGGAAATGGAGATAGGATGCAAGACACTGAATGACAGAAGGAAGAAAGAAATCACTCAAATCCTGTCAGGCACGGTTTTCTTACTTTACTAGGCTCTTTAGTCTACCCAGTTAGGCCTGGAGTCTTCACGGCACATTGGGCATTTGCTTGGGATTCTTATTTTTCAGGAAGAAAATTAACATAAAAAACTGACTCTTTCAAGGTAACACGGCCTGGATATTTAAAGATAAAAGTTGGACTTGAACTCATCATAGTCTGGTCCCCAGACTTGCCCTCTTTCTAGCACATGAGATCTTGATAGTTGTTGAGTTATACCCTTGGTCTTAGTATTGGCTTAACCAGTCTCCTTTAAGGGATCCCTCACCACTGACACTCCTTTTTTAAAAGTGTAAATAGCTCCTTTGGGGAGTGATGAGAAAGGAGGGTATATGGGCTGAGAAAAATCACCAACCATCATCCTTTATTTCATGACAGAATACTGGAAGAAGGTAGAAAACTCTGCTCTGTAAGGAGGGACAATGAGATGAGTTTGAAACACCAGGGTCCATGGGTAACATAAGTTGGGCCTGCTTTGCCAAAGTCTGAAGGATTTATCAATGGGAACATTGTAGTTACAATGGGATATGCCATTCCCTTTCTACTCATAGGGTTTCTACTTGTGTCTCTATGTGCTCACTAGGGTCAGGTCTCCTCTCATACTCTCCTAGTCATCAAAATTATTAGCAATGGTTTCCTCACTGGGAATATTGTTTGAGTTACATAGAGGATCACCATTCTCTGGAAGGCACTAAGTGCTTGAGTACTAGAAGTGCCATAGTCAAGTCCTTAACAGCTCTGATGGTTATGTTAGTAAGTTATTTAAATTCTAGAATTAATTAAACACACACATGTACATGTGCACACACACTTCTGTCTGTCTTTCCTTCAATAAATCATATCACTTTGATACTTTTTACTTAGCTTCATGAGACTGATGGGAGTTGTTTATATATTTATACATAATATAAATATTTATGTATTACTATCGATATACTACTATGATTCATATCTGTTATCCAGATTAGCCTTCCTTAGATCAGTGAGTTGGGCATGGCATTGGAGAAAGGTTCTTTGTTGATCTACTTCTGGAATTTGTAGGTCAAGTTACTGCAGATTCATTCCTTCCTCCTCCTGCTATCACCCTTCCTATCTGGAAAATAGAAAAAAAAATCACAGACAGTTGGAGTCAATAAGAGAACCAGAAACAGGTACAATTTGTTTCACTCCTACTGTGTACCAGATGCCATACCATTCATTGTTTTATCTGTTTCTCTTTTTAATGTTGATAATTGACCTATGAGGAAATCAATACAGTCTAGAGTATTTAATAAATAAAGGCTATAAAGCTTTGGGCTGTCATCTTCAGGCTTCCTCTTGATTCAAGGGACAGAATGAAAAGTTCACCCTTTCTGCTATGCCCACAAGCCCAGGCATCTTGTCCTCCTGTGTGCCAGGCCTATACCGGCAGCATGGTGATGGAAGCATAGGTCCACTGCCACAGGAATCATACAGCCCACACTCACCACCTGGTAGCTGACTCCTTCTCTAGCTGTATTCTGGTGTGTATTTTTTCCAGGTGGACCTTAACCTCAGGCTACATTTTCATACAGAAGTAAAGGAAGATTACAATTATATACATAGTGGCTGGAAGATAAAGGCTAATATTGAGTTGAGAAAAGGGCATGCTAGACAGGAGCCCCTGATGTCTTCCTAATTCTATGTAGATCCCTTCCCTATTCTGGCTATCTTTACTCTCTTTGACATAAATGGATATTAACCTTTGATGTTTAATGACTAACTTTGAAGATATGATGGAAGCTATTGTTCCTCTATTTAGCAAAATTAATTTACACGAACACACACACACAGACACACACACAGACACACACACACACACATCTGCAGACAGTTGAAAGGACTAAACAGACCTGCCTAATAGTCTATGACCCTCTCCTCCTTTCCTACCACAGATGAATAACTTTCAGATTTCTGTCTATTTGGCCAGGCATCTTCTGCAGGAAAAAATAAGAACTCTTTGGGGATGTCTTATGTGGGATATAAAACTACTATTTGTCGCTTAAGAATGAGAGGTTTTATAGAGCAGTCTGTGACTGAAGAGTGAATTCAGTTGGTTAGAAGCCTGCACCAGGCTCCGAGTTCCAAAGCCCAGAACTATGCAATAGATACATAACATAACATAACATAACATAGTCCTCCCACTTGGAAGGTAGAAGCAAGAGCATCAGAAGCTCAAGGTCATAAGACTGTGCCTTAAAAATAAAAACTAAATAAGTACTCCAAATTGACTCCCTGCAAATACCACTGATACTATTTTTGCCTCAAACAGAATACTAATATTTAATCATGGCATTTAAACAAAAATTTTTTTTAAAAAGATAAAATACAGATACATGGTATATGTTTTTTTTTAAATTTCACATCAAAGCTTTACCATGTTAAAATAATTCTCCTCTTCCTATTAACTATGACAATCAAATAATAGCAATGATGCTGGTAGCTCTTAATAAATATAAGCATTGCTCTGCTTGCTTTCATGTGAACAGTGTTGTCATCCATTCTTACATGAACACTCTAAGAAAAAGAAGACATTCTTATTCTTAAATGGCTACATCGTGATGGAAGTGGATGAGACATTGGTATTACTACCTGGCTCTGACAATTACTTTGGGAAATCTTCCCTTCTCCAAGAATATAAAAGGATCCTGCCAACCAACTGGCCACGCAGCCAGCAAACCCAATGATTCCTGGCTCTCCAAAGTTCATCTGGTGGAAGTCATTGAGTTAATTGTGCAATGCCCGGGGTCCTCCCTAGAAAAGCCCAGAAAAGTTTAGTATGCCTCGTGTACCCCATTGTTCTCTAGGAAAGCTGATGTTTTCCACCTCGGTTGGTATGTTGCAAACACTTTATCCCAGAGACACTGGGGGCCATGCAGAATGGAATGCTGCCCGCAGCCAGATGTTTGTAAACCTTAGCTCTGAAATGTGGCACAGTACCATAAACTGTCAAGACGTGTAAAAACTAAAGCGAAGACAAAAACAGAATGTAATATTTACCAGATGATATTTCTTTATGTGTGTAATCTTGTTGGAATTTTGGGAGTATCCAACTCTCGTCCATTTCAAAATGGGGTTTGGGGTCCCGCCCCAATTTACCCCCTACTCCTCACTCTACATCTCTCCCTCCTGCCAAAGAAAGGGAAAGTACTGGGCATGAAAGACTCTGTCCTAATAAAAAGAGAACTTGATGTAGCCCTGGCACTCAATTATACATTTAAAGATTTGCACAAGACATTTGTGACACCAGCACAGGGAACAAGTCCTCTGAACAATATTTCTGGGACTTTTCTAAGAGTTCAGGATAGCAATAGGATGCTGTGTGTGTTTTGACAATTGCAGCCCTGCATGAGCAGTTAGACAGTGGCAGAAGTTCTTTGTCAGTCTGTGCAAACTAGAACTAGGATCTCATCAGCATGTCTATTTGGACGGAGGAAGCCAGTAGAAAATAGCTGGCTAAAATAATGTTGGTAATGAGCCAACTTCTAAAAAGATGAGAGGATTTTAAACCCGTTTGAGATGTGAGCCTTATAAGTAAGCATCATGTTATTCCAGTTTTTAAATTTCATAAGATTGTATCTAATACATATACATATATATATATGTGTCTGAAAGTGTGTCTGTGCACCACAGGCTGCCCAAAGAAGGTGCTGTATTCCCTGGAACAAGATTTACAGATGTTGTGAGCCAACCATATGAGTGCTAGAAATTGAACCTGGGTCTTCTGTAAGAACACCTAGTGCTCTTAGCTGCTGAGTCAGCTCTTCACCCCTGTTATTCCAGTTTTAATTTGTAAAAATCAAAAAGAAGTTTTATTTGGAGGCTGAATCACATGGTGTTAGATACCTTTTTCTTAAAGCAGGAAAGTGAAATGTTTGATCCAATGACTTCATTCAGGCAAACAGATTTGTGAGAGATAAGCCTGTATTGGTTAATGTTCTCTTGCTGTGATAGAATATCCCCAAACAAACAAGGTAGTGAAGAAATATATATTAGCTTATAACTGGGGAAAGAATCCATCATGGTAGGGAAGACATGTCAGCAGGCAGGCAAGAAAGGGAAGTAAGAGCAAGAAACAGGCTAAAGGATGATCACATCTACACACAGGAAGCAGAGAGAAAAAACCGGAAGTATGCCCAGCTTTAAACCTTGAAAGCCTTCCCACCACTACTAGGCACTTATTTCCTCCAGCAAGACTCCACCTCCTAGAAATTCCAAAACCATTGCAAAAAGCAGCACCACTAGCCGGGGACCAAGTCTTCAAATGCATGAGCCTATGAGGGACATTTCAAATTTAAACTAAAAGAGAGGCCTAAAATGTTAGTTAAAAGGTGGGTAGATTTGAATGAAGGCGAGCCAGAGCCAGATCAGGAGAAATCTCTCTTGCTCTGGGAAAAAAACTGAACTAAGAGGTCAAGTTGCTAGAATCAGACAACCTCAGGACCTGAATTGGAAAGTCACACTGTATGAGATGGCCTCACTTCTCTCTCTCTCCCTCCCCCTTCCCCTCCCCCTCCCCTTCCCCTTCCCCCTCCCCCTCCCCCTCCCTTTTCCCTCAATTCTCATTTTCTTTATTTTTCTTTCCAGACCATTTGAAGGGTGAGGCCTTAGTAATGAAAGCCAACGTCCCTAGAGAAACGGGAATTTGGAGCATCTGTACAGACAGAGGCACACATGATGTAATAAGTATATATACCTCAAGAATATTTGTGTAGGTTTCTAATTTTGGTCCCTGTAGAGCATCTTGGATAGGCTACCTTCTTTTGCTGGACTACCTCAGGTGAGACTCTGAAAATACTTTGATGATAATGGAGTTCCAGAACCTTAAAAATCCAATACAAGAAAAAGTTGCTAACTTCTGCACTTGTGTTTTAAAATTTTTAATAATGAAATCTTGATTTAAAGATATAGAAATATAGGAAATTATTTTTTTCTGGATTTGGGATGTAGCTTAATTGGTAGAGTGCTTACTTAGCATGTCCAAAAGCCAGGAGCTCATTCCCAAGGACTACATAAGCCTTGGATGGTGGTCCATGCCTATAATCTTAGCACTGGCAAGGTGGTAGGAAAATCAGAAGCTCAAGGTCATTCAGGATTCCAGGAAAAGGTTTGAGATAGCCTGGGCTACAGGAGACCCTATCTCAGTCCATTCTCCCTCTAAAAAAAAAAATATAAAAAAATAGAAATTATTTAGTTTTTTTAAAAAACAAGGCTGTTTTATGCACAGCACCAGTACAGCAAAACCAGAATAAAGAATGGAATTCCTGGGAAAGCATGGTAACTGTGTGCATCGTAAACCTGCATTTAATAATTGTGTGCTGAATGGAATTTACGGCATGACACGAGGTAGGTGAGAGTGGGGTGGGTTTGCAAATAAAACTGCTAACAGCCACATTCCAATTCCAGCCTAGCCAGTTGATTTCAATTCTTTTTATCCAGCTGTGTTGTAGTGAGTGAAACTGGAAGTGTTAATAGCGAATTAAATGAAATAGATACTGTACACATGCATTATGGGAACCGTAAACTCTGTAACCTTAGCGGAAGATTCCAGAGGAGGAGAAAAAATCCCCCATGTGTGCTGGGAGATAATTGGAAAGAAATTTCCTTTCTTTCCAGGCCCACTTGTGACTAATGGAGGCTCTGATGACAGAAGACCATGCCTGTGCTTTGCAAGGTCAAGATGGTAGTTTCAAATTGCAATTAAAGTGGATTTCTGTATCCCTCACCTTCCCCTCGAACCCCTTGCCCAGTGACTCCCTTCCCCATCCAGGTCTCTGAACTTCTCCCTTGTGATGAGCCCTTTGCAAACACAGAGCGGGAAAGTCATCGTTTTTACAAAACAGTGCACATACTACCAATGTACATATTGTTTACCAAGTACACATTGGATGCCAATAGCTAATAATGTTGATTGACACTGCCATTCTGGATACCTTGACAAGTACACATATATACATATATATGTACATACATACATACATACATACATACATACATACATGCATATGCACACACACACATAATATCTCTTTAAGAAGAGACCAGACAACTCTGAATAGTGAATACTTTTTTAATTCTCTCTCTCTCTCTCTCTCTCTCTCTCTCTCTCTCTCTCTCTCTCTCTCTGTGTGTGTGTGTGTGTGTGTGTGTGAGAGAGAGAGAGAGAGAGAGAGAGAGAGAGAGAGAGAGAGAGAGAGAGACTCCATCCAAAGGTCAGAAGACAGGTTGCTAAAACTGGCTCTTCTTCTAATTCAGGTCACATTTGGTGACAGGAGCCTTTACCCTCTGAGCCATCATCACTGCCACTCCTTACAGGGTGAGAACTGGACGATCCCTAAAGTCAAGTCACTTACCCAATACAACACAGTTTTCAAAGATAGAGCTGAGATTTTTTTTTCCCTATATCCGACTCTAGGGCTCTGTATATACAACAAAACTCTCCTAAATACTCACAGTGTGAGTGAGTCTTGAACAGACCCAAGTTGAAGCTTATGTTAGACATTAGATAATTTCAAATTAGATCCTATATCCAAAAGCTCTCAGTCCTTTATTTAGTTGAGGAAGCACTGAATAAGTTGCCAGTGATTCATATAACGACTGACATTTAAAGATCTTAAAAAGTCACCCTGTAGCAGAAATACCCTTGGCTCATAATGAGTTAACATGCAACAAATTGTGTGTGTGTGTATGTATGTATGTGTGTGTATGTGTGTATATATATATATATATGCATATGTATGATATATATACATATATGTGTGTATATACATGTGTATATATACATATACACATATATGCTTATAGTGATATATGTGTGTGTGTGCATATATATACATATATATGTATATATATAAATATGGGGTATATATATATATATATATATATATATATATATATTTATATATATATTTAACTTTCTCTGACCATGTTGGAGAGCGTGCTGTGTATTAGACTCAAGCTCACATTAAGTAAGTTCTTCCCTCCTGAGTTAATCTTAGTTCCAATGTTTTTCATGAATACATGATGACACAAGTGCATATGTGTATGTGTGTTTGTATGTGTACAGGTGCAGGTGTGTGTATATGTCTGTGAGCATTTGTGTGGAAGCCCAAAGTTGTAACCAGCTATGTGCCTTGATCCTTTTCCACTTTATTCATTGAAGCAGGCTCTCTCAGGGCCTGCTTGAACCAGGCAGTTGAACCCAGGGCTCACTGAATCAGCATGTCTAGCCAACCAGCTGGCCCCAGGGATCCTGTCTTTCTTCATAACTGCTAGATTACATATCTGCCTGGCTCTTCTGTTGTGATGGAGATCAACACTCTAGTCTTCATGTGTGTATGACAAGTGTCTTATCCATTGAGCACCTCTCCAGGCACCCCCTCACAACATTTTTATCCTAAAATTTACTCCCTGAAGTAATAGTAACAGGAGCGATGGCATAGCAGGAAAAATGCCTGACTTGCTTATGGACATTGGCCTTCAAGAAGAAGGTCAATTGCTATGAACACCCACCCCTCGTCTCTGTTTCCCACTAACTAAGGTACACATGCTTGCCTAACATGTCTGAGCTGACAACCCTTAGTCTTGCGGCTGTGTTAATAAGGAAATGAGAATCAGAATTATGCAAATAAGTATTTGCTTAATATAACAAATTGTTCCATTTGGGCTCCCTTAGCTGAGTTATGCGACTATTCTTTTTCTTTGAAAATGAGCTGACACTAGAAATAAAGGAAGTGCAATAATTACCACAGGAAATATCGCTTGGAGATGGTAAAGAAGCCAAAATAGCAGTTGTGAGAAACAGATTCAAAGTCATCTGATGTTACCAAACTGTTTGTTCTATTAATGGGGCTGCATAGAGAGGATGAACTGAGTCTCCAGAGCTATTAAGCTTACCTGACCCCACTCCTGCTTCCACAGCCTTCCTGTGTACCTTTGATGGTTGGCATGGGTTCAAACAGAGAGTCCTTTACTTGGCGATTCTCTGGCTCAACACAGACACACACACAAAAAAAAGAGTAGGGAATAGGTGAACAGGATGCCTTAAGATGGAAACCACAACACGTCTCTAAGCAAGTATCCATAGCTGATTCATTTACAATGTTCCCCAAACACACTTAACCCCATTGATCTCTTCTCTGGCTGCCTTTTCTTCCCCTCTCCACAGTTTCTTATTTTCTTATTTTGTAAAGAGAAACCTTCATCTGATCTGGCAGTGAAAGGCAAGCCTGCAGAGCAGGTATTTTGTATGCTAATGACAAATGTCATCCGAGGTCAGCAAGGGGAGTCTGGATGTACACCCAGAGAGTTATCAACTTAATGCTGCGACAATGCCTGGTAAGGGGAGAGCTTGGGAAAGGTCTTCCATCAATGGCTGGGTGTATTTCTCTCTTCTGGGCCGAGTTTGAATCTGCAGGAGGGATCCTGTTGGTGCCCACTACAAAGGCTTAGGGTGATTACTTAAGACTACAGACCTCTCCCTTATCAGAATAGTCACAGCCTAGGTAACATTAGCCTCTTCTTTTTCTTGCTACATACAAAATCCTCTCCCTAAGAAGGCAACAGGAAACCTTTGTGATTTTCTGGTTTAGATCGAGTTTAAGATGCTTCACTGAAATGTAAAGTCCATTCCTGCTTGGAACTAAATTATTCTCTAGGCTACCTTGTTGCCAGGTGGAATTTAGGGCAGCATGGAAGAGAAAGAAGAGGTGGATTCATCATTTGTGTACTGGTGAACATTTCTTTAAATGGCAGACTGCTGGGAAGGTTTTTGGTTTGGTTTGGTTTGGTTTTTGGTTTTCAGTAATTTTGTTTTTATTTTTATTTTTTCAATCATATTCTGGAATGGCCTTGTAGACAGAGGACAAGTGTGATAAGATCTGCCTGTTTACCTTGAAGAGATCAAAACCATGTAGTAGAATGACCATCAAAATATTGTGTGTAGAATAATCTTTGACTATAAAAACATGAGCAGAGTATATTATAAGGCAGATAAAAGTAGGCTACAAACATAAATTTATGACCTCTCTCTTTGAAAACCAAGTATGTGTGTATACATATATGCATGATAGGTACTTTGAAATAGAAAACGTGTCATGTTAGAATGTTGATGTTTTTAACCCTTATTTCTTTATATTTGTCTATATTTGCATCTTTTATTTTTAATTGTATTCATATTTTACATATCTTTACTTTTTTTTTTAATTAGAAGCCTAAAAGACAAGGTACTAAAGAGATGAGTGAAAGAGGGGGATGGCTCTAGTCATGAAGCTCCAGCTTGGAGTCTGCAGCCTTGCCTTACACTAGTTAAGGAATCAGAGGTAGGCCAACCATGGCTGCTGTTCTCAGGTCTCCACCAAAACCAAGAATGATAGCAGCTCCTCCTAGTAGAACTGTTGTAAAATTTTTAATATCTGTTATGTATGGCACTGATTCTGAAAAGTGTATTTATGACCTCTCTTTCTTTAAAAACCAAGTATGTGTGCATGCATGCATGCATAGTAGGTACTTTGAAATAAAAATGTGTTCTGTTAGAATATAGATGGTTTTACCCATTTCATCACCCATGGCCAGTCCCTGCTGGTGACATTCAATACAGCTCCATGGTGCCACGGCTACTAGAAACTGTTCAGGATAGACTTTCTGTAAGTATGGAACTGAGTTTCTATGACTTGGTTTCACCTTTTCCAATGGAGCTGAGTTCTTCCTGCAAAATTTCCTGTGACTGCCAAAATGGATGATTATATTTCCTTCTCAGAAATGTCCACAATGTCCACCATCCTCCATAGCCCTGGCAGAGCCTCCTGGATTCCATCTTGACATCTCGTCAGAACAAATGAGACATGTATAAAAGAAACAGCTTTAAGATAGGGTTGTGTCTTCAGAATGGGTCAAACATCCTGGCATTCAAGGCCAATCCAATCCGGTGTTGCCTAGGAGACAAGCTATGTAACCAGCCTAAATCTCAGTTTTCTCTTCCAGGAAAGAAGAGTTGTCACAGTAGCTTACTTCCTGGAGCATCAAAAGGCCTATGAGAGAACAGATTGACAGTCATTAGTACTTAGCAGAGGCCTGGCTTGGGACAAGGACCCAATGTGTGGGAGCTGCTGCTGTTGCTCATCCATTGACAGTCTCTGCTGGTGACATTCAATGATGCTCCATGGGTACCACTGCTACTACAAACTGTTCAGTAAGAATGGCTCTAATGTAGATCTAACAATAACTGTTTGGCACAGTGAGGAAACCTGTCACCCCCAACATGCAGCAGGCTTTTGATCCCTTCTCATCTTTGTGATGTTTGAAAGGCAATAGTTTGGGTACCACAGATACTTTCTGAGTTTTATTATATTCTCCCCAAGAGTATTATCTTTGCCTCCCGGAGAGATGAAAATGGATTAGAGAGAGGTCTATTACAGCAATGAGCAAGTGATGGTAAAGTCTGAAAGCTATGCCCCTGGTGCTCAGTTCTTTCCTTTGCTTTGATGACTAATGTCAGGGTCCCTATCTTTCTATGGAGACTTACTAGGTACAGCTAGGTGGTATGGAGGTTGAATGGGCCCCCTCCAGAGCCTGCAGATCTATGTGGATCATGGTTTCACTACCTAGTAGCTTTGATTTGTTGTACAAGTGCCTGTATCATCTCGACTAGCTGTCCCTGAACAGGAAATGTTGTGTTGAAAGGGTTGTATGTAATTCCTGAATGGAATAGGTACTTAATGGGTTTTATTGTGGTTAATACCACACCTATCACCAAACAGTTATGGTGATGGGCTTGCTACAGTCTGGACCACACAAACAGCCTCTAGTCAGGCTATGTTCTGAGCTATAAGGAGAAGTATCTGCTACACTAGAAAAGAACCAGGAGACTACATCAGCAAGTGCTGAGTGACATTGTGGATGTCTGAAGCAGAAAACTGTAAGACATTATATGTAGATAAATATTTTATAAGGAATAATCCAAAATATTTTAAAAAAACACCAATGAATGGGCTGGGAGAAACAACTTGCCACAAACCTCAGTGTTGACAAAGCACTTGCTACACAAGCATGAGGACCTAAATTTGATTCCTAGAAACTGCCAGGCATGGTGGCATGTGCTTATACTGGTGAGGTAGAAACAGGTGAATTCCTGAGAACCACTGGCCACACAGCATAGCCTGATCCATGAACCAGAGCTAAGTAAAAGATCATGGCTTTAAACAAAATACAAGGTGGTCAGCTCCTAGGGAATAACAGCTGGAATTGACCTCTGGCTTCCAGACACACACAGTACAAAGCAGAGTGTCCGATAGTAACCAGAGTGGCCTGGATATTATCATGTGTCACCGTCAACAGAAATAGGATTTCATTCTAGGTGACTATCCTAGCTGTTGTCAATATGTCCCAGACTGGAGATCTATCCTGAACCTGTCACTCATTCATTCACCAAATGTTGATGATTTTGCTTAAAACATCCTGTGATGTGCCAAGTGCAACACGAAGAAGAACGAGAGTTCCCTCAAGGGAGGGAATTGTCCCAGAAGGAAGCAGATGAGCCTATGATGTGGAAAATATGAGCAATGGCCTGGGAACCTGATATATTTAGCCTGGGGTGGGAGTGGGGCAGCAAAGAGAGTTTCTGGAAAACTCTAAGCCAAAGGGAACTACACAGCTGCAAGCCCAGAGGAAGATATACCCCCACTAAGGTTTTTGATGAATACTATATTTGCTGAATACAACTGGGCTGGAAGTTGCAGCAAATAACATATTTTAAAATGTGGTCCTTAAGAAAGCAGCCTCAGAGCAACATGGTAACTAGTTAGAAATGCAAACCTCACAGGCTTTCCCCTAGTTTTCCCTCAGCAACCCTGAGAATGGAGTCTCTATGTTTGCTGCCTTAAGTCCTCCAGATGATCCAGTGACTCTGATATGAGCTCAAAGTTTTGTCCTCTCTAAACACAAGCGCTCAAATAGAATTAAGCCAAATACAAATGTCACTCCCAACACCCCAACACACACACACACACACACACTCACACTCACTCACGCACACAATGAGATTGTAGGTCCATGCTCAATAATAATAGAGTATTATCTCAGAAATCCTGAAGTTCTTCTGTGTCATTCTTGGCATTCCCGGGTATTCAAAAAGGTACACGGCCCAGGGAGTTTGCATCTACTTCTATAGGCACGTTTGGAGGCTGACAACCTTCTTAAGTACCCGCTGTGAGAATAGAAACATCAAGACACCCCTCCCCATCTCTTATTCTACGAGGCCAGTGGCTGTCTGTGGCTCTGTGCCTCATTTCTTTGTGACAATCAAAAACAGGATCTTGGTCTGCTTAATGGGTCCCCAAGGGGACCCCAAAGTTTCCAGTTGTGAGTCTCTGGACCAATGGAAGAAATAGAAAGTGAAAACAAGCACGGGCCCTTATTTCCCTAACTTGCCAATTGCAAACAGAATTTCGTTTTATAAACCATGAAATGATTCACAGAGGTCTGTGTGTTATTCCAAAGCACAGCTGCCTAATGTAAGAGAATCATTTCCCTTGGTCCACTGGGCCATATACAATTCCCAAGCACGCCAATTTGTATTTGTTTATCTCACTTTGTGAGTCAATGTATTGGGAATCCAATACAAGGACAGTATAAAAAAACAAGCAGTGTGCAGGAGAGGTGAGCTGCCCACAATCTTACACACTTCCCCTCATCTCCACAGGTTAACACAACTCATCATCTATAACGAGGGATGACTGTCATAGTTTGTAAAGCAGTGCTTCCAGGTTGTTCCAGAACCTTCTAAGTTTCTCCAGCCTCCTAAGTCTTCTGAGCACCCTTCCTCCACCTCCAGGAGCATGACTCAATTTGGAGGAGGTGGGTACACAACAGAACATTCATCCATATTAATAACACTTAAAGGTATTAACTCTTGGAATACCCTATTTTCTTCCCATTGACATCCCTGATTATAGAGGCTTTAAGGCAAGTTCTGGACTACATGGGGAGGGAGGGACTCAGTACAGCCTATGAAGTAGCTTTTATTGGGCCTTTTTCTGTGTTTCATTCATGAGATCTGGCCTTCTTATTATAATAATTGCTTATCTTTTTGTATGACATAATACTGACAAGAGCAACCTGAGGCAGAAAAGGTTGATTTGGGTATAGTGCATGCTGGGAGGGAAAGCTTGGTGGTGGCAGGAGTATGAGGCAGCTAGTCGCATTTTATGTGCAGTCATGGGTGGAAAGAAAAAAAGGCTGATGCTCACTCAGCTAGCCTTTTCATTTTTATCCCATTGAAGACCCATGACCCAGTGCCATTAATGATGGTGCTGTCTTCACTCAGAGTGGCTCTGCACACCTTTCTGGACTCAGTTGTCAAAGATCCATCCAAAGAATCCTTGGTGGATTCTAAATCCCATCCTTTGACACTAAAAATCAACTGTCATGCACATCAACTATTGTAAACAGCTGCTGGCAAGGAAGAAAGGCATATAATGCTGCTGACGGTTTGCAACTGATTGTGGCTGTCTTCAGCTAAAACCAGTGTCATAGCTTCTACTTCTCTCAATTTTGTAAGCATGAGCATGCGCATGCGCACACCACACATACAGAGAGAGAGAGAGAGAGAGAGAGAGAGAGAGAGAGAGAGAGAGAGAGATTTGGGA
>NW_021604732.1:3824624-3897053 GCF_004785775.1 Grammomys surdaster
CACATACAGAGAGAGAGAGAGAGAGAGAGAGAGAGAGAGAGAGAGAGAGAGAGAGAGAGAGAGAGAGAGAGAGAGAGAGGAATTAGAGGAGAGGGTAGAGTCTGTAGGACACTATATTGCCACAGAAAATTGTAACTTTTATATCAGATATACCAACCACAAGGTGTCTACTGAAACAGGTTCAACTTATGCTAACATTCTAGATCACTTAGGAAAACACCTAAGCCAAGCAAACATACCTCTTGTTGTCTTTCCTCCAAAGACTTCCTGTGCAATGCCTTGTCTCTGACAGACCAGTAAAATGAAATTGTCTCTCTATGGGGTAAGGTACTGCTAAGCACTTTCTATCACTAGAAAGAGAAAATATTTATGATTTCATTACATTAAGTATAAAATCATCTGCATGAGTTCATATCTATATACCTAGTAGATAGACATCAACAAATAAATGGTAGTTGCTACTTTGGTAAGGGATAGGCCAGGACTATGGTTACAACTTTGCCTTTCCATTAGGGTAACAAGGACGCTTCTTAAAAATACAGATCCCCAGGGTCCCTCCCTGGGATTTAGATTGAGCTCATCTAGTGTGGTACCCAGCAATTATAATTTCGTTTTTAGTCTTACTCCAGCTGCCCTTGCTAGGCATACATATGAGATTCAGAAACACTCTCAGCCTGACAGCAAGTGGGTGTCCTTGTTGTTGACTTAAAGAACATTTTTTCTTGAGGATTGGCTCAAGCCCTCACCTAGAAAGAAGAGAAAACCCAGCTCACAACCAAGATCTGAAATAAAAGCAGATCTACTAACTGCCCTAATTCACTTGTATCCTGGCCTTCTATCCTGGCTGTGGCTTTCATATTTGTAGCACAAGGAGGATGAAAATGGTAACAACCATTTAAGTTCTGAAGAGATCTTTTGCCGAGATGGATGGCAAAAATAACCTTCAGCATTTCTAACTCCGTACAGTAAATGCAGCAGCATCTACAAAGAAGGGAAATCTTTTCTGTTAACTTTTATTCACCTTCATTTAATTTTTAAATATGTAGTAAACATGATTGTGGGGCTTCTCATTAGCCAGGGTATCTTACAGTCATAATTTTTGATACAGAACATTACTTACCAATTAGCCTGTCTTGTTCTTTTAAATTTCTTTGCTCATATTTTAATGGGAGCTAATGATGCCTTTGTTGACTTATTTAATGTTATGTAAATGTGGCTATAAAGTGTGAAGGGTTTAAGCAGAAGCCCTGATTTTGCTTACTCTTCAGATTTTGGAGTGTGTAGAATCCCCAGGAAACACACATATCACCACAATGGATGGAAACGACAGAGGAGGCCAAATAATAACACTAACTCCAAAAGCCAGCAGTAAGAGGTGTTCGGAGGAGGAAGAGACATTTTTCTATGGCTCTGGGTTAATTGTTCTTGTGGTATCAAAGGCCTTTCAAAGTTAACTTTCTGCTATTTGTTTTTCTTTCTTTTTTTTTTCTGTTGTTTTGGGGGATGGCTCTGTATAGTATAGTATAATGCATTTTCAAAGCTCAGGCCAACACAGTCTCTCATGCTGGGTCTTATTAGCCCTGTATTCAACAGAACTCCACTTTCCCTTAGGAGTAGCACATAAACATTTCAACGAGTGAATGAGTGAATGAAAACTGGGTCACTTCAGCATCCATGTTGTTGAGATGCTTCTCAGCACTCCAGCAGTTGCTCTTCCATGAGCAGGCCCACTTCTCAATTCAGCCACTCACATCCTGGTCATGGACATCAAAACTGGCAATAACCAAACACTAACTTAGTTCAATTTCATTTGGCCCAGGTCCATTTTTCCACTCTCTCTCATCATTGCCTACCTTACCAGCTTCTTTCCTCTGGCACCATCTTCAACCATCTTTCCACCAGACTTCCATGCCAACCCAGTGATCTAAAAATTCTTATCCCTTATCACTTGCAAGTTCTCTCTTCCTCCCTACCCAACTTCAGTTTCATATTAAGTCATCATCATTGCTCACACCCAGGGATCCTTGAATACATGGTTCTGGTTAAACTACAGCCTTGGTTAAATGCCCTTCTCTTCTCTCTGGTACTCACATCATTGTACCGAAGGCTAGCAGTGAGAGTGTCTTTCTGGGTTCGATGGGCATACTTTAGGAACAGATCAAATATCAGTTAATGCTTCTGTTTCCAGATAAATTGATCATTTGTTGTAGTAGTAAGGAGATTTGTGCCTCTTCTCAAATTTGTAGCCAGGCAGAATACAATCACAGTACTCAGGAAGCAGAGGCAGGTGTATCTCTAAGCCTGAGACCAAGCTGGCCTACATAGTGACTTTCAGGATAGCCAGGGCTACACAGAGAAATCTTGTCTTAAAAAAAAAAAAAAAAGAATGTCACCTTTTATAGGAGCAGGTCAATTATGAATGTAATTAATGAAGTTAATGTCACTGAGTCCTAACCCAATAAGCTCAGTGTCATTATACAAGGGGAAACTTGTGCATGGTCATGCGTACACAATATCATGTGATGTTTAGGTCGGGTCTAGAGAGAATACTTCTAAAGCTAAGAAGTGCAGAGGATGTCCAGGCAACCAGCAGACACTGGAAGAAAGGCCTAGAACAGATGCTTCTCACAGCCCTTGGAAGAAACAATTCCTTCCAACACCTTGAACTCTTGGCTTCTACATTCCACAGCTGGGAGACAATCTAATTTGGTTGCTTAAACCACTCAAATTTGTGCATGTCTTACTATGCAAGAAAATACATGATTCAACCCTACCTTCTTGATCTCTCTCAACCCTCAGCATCTCTTCCCTGTGGTTACTGTAGAGTGCTGACCAATTTCATCCTTCAATGAAAAAGACAGGAATAACTAGAAGTTCCCAGCTTCTAAGCATAAGCATAAGCAGCTGCAGAGGATCCAGAAGAAACTACACTCCTTTCTCCAGATAACCAGTCCAGGACACAAGAAGCACCCACACTGTCCTCTTCAAGGACAATAGCCCAGCTGTTCCCTCCTCATTTCTTTTTTATAATCTATTTATTCTGGACCAGATTCTTCTGATGGGAATACAGACATTCTGTTACTTCTGGCATTTTCTGTTGAGGTAATTGGATGTAGTGTATCTTAGTTATGGTTTTATTGCTGTGAAGAGACATCATGACCATGGCGACTCTTATAAAGGACAACATTTAATTGGCATTGGCTTACAGTTTCAAAGGCTTAGTCTATTATCATCATGGCAGGAAGTATGGTAGTTTCCAGGCAGATATGGTGCTGGAGGAGCCTACATCTTGATTCAAGACTTCTGTATCTTGATCCAAAGGCAGAAGAAGGAGACTATGTTCCACACTGTGTGGAGCTTGAGCATGGGGACCTCAAAGCCTGCCCTAGAGTGGCACACTTCCTCCAACAAGGCCACAACTACTCTAAGAAGGCCACACCTACTCCAAGAAGGCCACACCTCCTAATAGTGTCACTCCCCATAGGCCAAGTATTCAAATACATGAGTCTATGGGGACCATTCCTATTCAAACCACCATAGGGTATGAAGAGATAGCTCAGTTGGTAAAGTGTATAGCCTTGAAATCATGAGAACTTGAATTCAGTTCCCATAATTCACATGGGAAAGCTGAACACAGGAGTACATTTTTGTGACTCCAGGGCTTAGGAGATGGAGACAGGTGGATCCCTGGAGCTTGCTAGCCAGCCTAGGCTACTTGCCATGCTTCCAACCAATGAGATAGAGACTTTATCACAATGAACCAAGGAAGATATCGCCTAAGCATGACCTGAGGTTGTCTTCTGGCCTCTGCATGCACATGCACATACATGTATCTGCAAGGATTTGGACAGACACACATACACACAATCAAACAACTTCCAAGGAAATACTGAATCATCTCCTAACATGCATCTTCCCCCCTTGATACTGTCTTCTTTTGGTCTCCCTTTTCAGCAAAGCTCCTTGAAGAAGTTATTTCTATTCATTATCCTTAATGCCTTCCCCTCATAGGCCTACTCCAGACTGTCCCCAAACTAGCCCATAAAAATCTGTGGGCCTCCCGACCAGATAATATGATTGCCATGCTAAGTCACAAGATCAAATATTCTAGTCCATCTTACTGGAAGTAGTAATAACATCTCTTTCTAGGTTTTGCTGATTCTTCTCCTAGATTCTCTAATGCTGGGATTCCCCTCCCCAAGACTAAAGTCTTTGTTTTCCTCTCACCTCTAATGACAGTCTCATATTCCCAGCACAGAGCACGGTGCTTTATTCCAACATCAAACTCCAACACTAGATTGATTTCTTGACACCTCTATTTGAATAGCTGATATTTGACTCTCAATGCATGCAAAGTAAAAATTTTTTTTCCTCTCCACACCCCGTCTAGCTGTAGTGTTTCCCCATCACAGGAGATGGTGACTGCATTCTTCTGCTGATCATCCTCCCAGGAGTCATCCTTGACTCTACTGTTTCAAATCCACACCCAATTGCTGGGGAATTCTATTGGATTCACCTTTCAGAATCCAGAGGACTCTGATCATTTATCTTTTCGTTTCTCCTTCAAACTATTGCAGGAGGCTGTGGCTGTTTTTAAGCAGAAACTAGAGTTGTTATTTTAAACCATGTGTTCATTTTGCTCAGAACCCAGTGACTGTTCTTTCCTTTCTAGAAGAAATCCTAGCTCTTAGTGTACCCGCCATGTTCTTCTGTTGTCTCCCCTCTGATCTTCCCAAGTGTACCCCCAGCTCATTCTTCTCCAGCTACACCCTACATAGTGGACTCTTTGAGTGATCTTTTAAATCCAGCCCCTTTCCCAAATGTCTTCATAGCTAATCCTGGGACTGTTTTCAAGTCTCTGCTCAGATTTTCTTTTTATAGTGAGATCCATTGGATGATGGTTCAGACTTCACTCTAAAGTTCCTCATGTGTGCTCATGTATTTGATCTGACTGTTATTACTATCATCCTCAGATGATTGATTAGGAAGAAGGAAAGATCAGTTCTGTGGGTCTTTATTTTAGGACATTGAATTCTCTAGACCTTATTGAGCACAGATCATTTCAAACATGACAAAATTTCCTTTCCTTTGGGAAGGTAGCCACCTACATTTACAATATAGGAATGTTCATCTCTGTTCCCCTGGATTAGCATAAACTCTCGTGTTTCCTGTTTGTTTCTTATTTCAAAGAGCTTCTTCCCCTCCCCACATCCTCCCTCCCCCAGCGTTGTAACAATTGTTAAAGATCTACCAAGAGGGATTATTGCTAAGTCTTGTCACATAAAGAGCCAGAGTAATTTGTGTACAGTACAGTTAAAATTACACCATTATGCTCAAAGCTAATATTACCCTAATGAGTTGAAATGGAAGGAAGAAGGTTGCTTGGGAAAGACTATAAGTGACTTAGCGCGGGTTTCTCACTTCCAATGATAATGTTCTTTGGAACTGTGTTTTGAACACATTATTATAGATTTAAATATTTTAATATTCATTTATTCTAATTTCCTTTTTGATAGGTACCATCTCCGTGCCTGCATTTCATCAACTCTGACTAGCGACACCACTCTATTTAATCTCTTCCATGGCCAAATTTCCCATGAATTGGGAACAAGGTTTTAGCTGCTTAAGGAGGTTTCAACAATTCCTTTGTGTGGTTCAACATTTAAAACTCAGATAGGGATCTAAAATCCTTTAACAAGGAATTGCTCAGCCTAGAGCCTCTGTAAGTGTGCTACGTACGATACAATCTATTGGAGATATTGTCCTCAATCACACCCGAACACCATTTCTCAGCTGCATTTAGAACTGACATAGAAATCTTTGTTCTTAAGTGTGTCAGTGTGGAGCATATTCCTGGCAGGCAGTTAGTTGGTGATTCCTGTACACTGGAGGGAACAACTCAGCAACGAGACTCATGACTAACTGTGTTGCATGGTTTAGTCGAAATTTCATTTGTTCTAAGTATCCCCTCAGTGTCTCCCACAATGCCCAAGTCACAGTATGTCCACCATGCTTTTGGAAGGAAATTGCCTTTAGTGGATCCCTGTGAAATGCAGATGTTCCCTGAAAAAGAATGATTACTGTATATATGTGTATGGATAGGTATCCATTGGGGAGACAAATACCACATGTGAAATGCAAGTATTGATGGAGAAAAGGAATCAGAGAAGTCTCAAGCCCAGATGGCTTTCTGAGAAAGATGTTCAGAAAGTAATGGTTAAATACACCAGCTTTCTAGGCTTTAGGCAGTGCTAGTAGACACTGGTAGACTAGTCACTGAAGAGACTAGAAGTCCAATGGGTGGAAGAGCCACTAAAGAGAATTAAGGTCCAGTGTAGATTGTGCCCTAGTTTGAAGCGGCCATAATCCCTTGTATATTTATACCTTTAAACAGAAGGGTATAAGATAAAAGCCTGAATTGCTGAGGAGAGAAGTACTACCCCACAAACAATTTCTTCCTCAAACAACTTCTGATTTATCGCAGATCTTCACTTAGCTACCTTTTCCTCAATATCCAGCTCTTCACCCAAATATCAACTGTTCGGGTCTAGTTTAGCCAGCCATAGTGTTGAGATTTCATAGATACAGCTTTCCTATCATATATAAAAGACACAGTTTCACAGATGTTCTGGTCCTCTGACTCTTCTTATCTTCCCTCCCTTTCCCCTTTTCTCTGATGCTCTAGAAGCTTGATGTACAGCAGTCATGTTAGGTTGTGTTATAGATTCTGTTAGCTGGGGTTGAGAACCTCACTGTCAGGTAGTCTCTGCATATTTTGAAGAAAGAGATTGAGGAGAACATTAGAAAATGGAAGAACTCCCAAGCTTATGGGTTGTTGAAATTAATATTGTGAAAAAGTCAATAATATACTTCTAAGAGCTGGGGTAATAGCTTAGGGGCAGAGAGATTTCTTGGCATGTGTGAAGTCTAGGTTCGGCCGCTAACTCTGTTATTAATTTTTAAATACATATTCTCTTAAGACAGAGATGGAGAATCCATACTTAAAACAAAGGTTAAACTTCATTAACAATAATCTCAAAGAAACATTTATTTTGTCATCTTTGCTTTCCTTTTTTCATTCTGAAATCACAAGTTGTTATACTAATTGATAAGGCTGATTGTTGCTTAAACAAACTTTCAGTGTGAATATTTCAATAAGAAATTCAAGTTAATAAGAATAGAAAAAATAGCATACTTCACTTTTAGTTCTCTTTCTTCATGGTTCTTTGGATTAAAATAGCATGGTCTAATAGCTAGAAAATGACCCTACCAGTGATTAGACTAATTCCTGGAAGTACTTTACTATCTTACTGTGTCCATCATGTCATCTTTGACTGAGCATCACTCCTCACAGACATTAGACTTGAATTAATAGACATACATTGAAGTGGTAGAAATATTAGACATGTAAATTCTTTGGAAAGGTTATTTTATATAATCGTAAGTATTATAGAGGAACTTAAAAGTATCTGATAACCATCTACATTTGGGAGATGAGGTTGTCACTGTACATCTGTGTACACTAGGAGGAGAGAGGTCTGATGTGAAGCAGAGGAATGAAGATGACAGTGATGCAGGAGAGGAAGGGTAGAGCTGCTTTGTAGAGTTCCATAATGGAGAAAGCATGGTGATGGAAAGCCATCTTTTTTTTTTTTCCTATTGTAAAATCAGGTAGACCTTTTGGAGTCATCTAGAGGAGATGATTTCTTCTTGGTTTATGAATAAGAAACTTCAGTTCAACACCTGACTCACAGTATAGGCACTTCTTTTAGTTTTTTTGTGGATGGTTAGGACCAAATTCTACAACCCCTGTGTTGGTAAATGAATTCATTATATGTCTACTGGTGGAGATTTCTTTGAAAGACAGATCAGCGTTTTGCCTTCTATCCTTCAGAAGTTTATTTCTCAAAAACATTTAATACTCTCTTTTCCGGCACATTTCTACTGGAGTATCTCCCGCTCAAGGTTTTTAACTGTCATCCTTAGTTCCACTCACAAATTTTCAACATGTCATTCTGTGCACCCCAAACTCAAGGAAACATTTTCTCTGGCATGATTTCTCCTTTCAGGGACCACACATGTTCCAATCCTGTCTGTCCTTGCTTCATCCTTTTTCATTCCAACATCTGGTTAATCACTAAGGGCCAATGATTCCTTCCTAATGCTCTTTTAGCCAGTTCTTTCGTGTCTATGATAAATAATTCCTGGGCACTAACGTTCAGTATCTCATACCTTGACAAGTAGAATAACCTCTCTCTTACTCTCTCTTATGTAAGCACAGAATGTGTCACCTTTCTATATCTACAATCTTCCATGTAAAAGTCAGCCTTTTGGAGTCACCAGCCTCTTAACACAAAATCCTATGGCTCCTTGAAAAAGCTCCCACCCCGCTTTTCAGACAAAGGAGACCCTTGGCGACCAGGCAGTCAGATAACATCTCCAGGTACATTTTTTTTTCTGATCTCTCTAATTGTGTATCAGATCACAGCCAACTTACAACAACCCTTACAAACATTGCGGCTTCGTTCCTTGCCTGTTTCCTTAGAATGCTTAGCCCTCAAGTTTACAACTAAGAGTCTAAACTCTCATCTCCACCCAGGGTTTTTTCCTGACTCCCTCCCTCCCTTTTGGCCCATAGAAACTACATGCTGTGATCTATGCTGCCAGATGCCTTTTGTATACTGTTGGCACCAATCCTAGTAGATGAAGTTACTACTTCTTTGCTTGCTTCTCATGAAACTATAAACTCTTAAAGGACATCATTTATCTTGTGGTCAACTATTTACTCCTTAGCCAATTATATTGACTCTTCTGTGCATATTAAGTAAATACATAACTAGGGAAAGTTAACTGCAATGAAGGTACTTATATTAGTAAGTATATCAGTTTCCATATTTGGCAGAATAGAAGGGAAAAAAGTAATGTCTTAGGTGGCCTAACATTGTTTTATTCACTGACACTTTAAATGAGCTGTAAGTTACTTGTTTTCTAATACCTATATTCATGTTCTGTATGCATGTTTATGTGATAGGAAGAAATAGCTACTTTAATTTCTTTTAAATAGCAATTATACAGATACCTAAGATCCAGTGCCATTTTTGATATTATCAGTGCCTGAGCTTCATCCATGTCACTGTATGATCTCTGAAAAGATCTGCTGACGTGATTGATAGCAATCTTCCTTAAGTGATGAACCAGCTTCATCTCTTCTAAGTTCTAAGGGCAAACAAGAATTTGAAATGAGCTAGTGAGAAGCTCAGAGGTGTTCTGTGGCATTTACGCATGGCCAGGACACAAGCAGCACCAGGACAAAGAGCCACTATCATAAGGGGCTTCTCACTGACAGCTAAGCTTTTGTAGTGTGCATGAGCCCCAAGGTATACTTCTGCCACTAGGGTCATCTCATAGGAAAGGGTTTTCATAGACCTTTTTGTGTGCTCCAAGGAATCTCTGAATCTCAATGTTTATTGACATGATGTCTTTCTTTCTTTCTGAGCATTAGGTGGTAGTGGTGACAGTCAGTGGGTGGGGAGTCTTCTTACATAATCTGAAGCAATGGATTCTTCACTGAACAACTTATGGTTCCTGCATGAGTAATTAACATAATCTAAATACTGTAAAATAAAATATCCTTTTGGGCTCAACAAAATGCTTATTGGGTTAAAACCAATCAGTGGGAATGACTGATGTTTGTTAGTGTTTGAGAGGAGAGAGCAGATTCTTTGCACATTAGCATTCTAACTGGTGCCAACATAAACCTGCAAACTTCCAAGTCACAGGGTGTGGGATTGTTTCCATGAGATTGAATCTGGGAATGGTGATTAGGCCTGATACCATTGCTCATTTGAAAAATGGGGCTCCACCTTCCCAACATGGCTGACTGAAGTAACAAAATAATCCTCATTCCTCCACTGGGTGGTGTCTGGGCTGTTGTTTTCATCTTACTAAGGAATTAGGAGAAGACAAAATGACTCTAATGATTTGCTGGTCTTAAAAGCTAAGAACTCATGGAATGCTGCCCTCATGTGCTGGGGCGGGGGTGGGGGTGGGGCTTCCTACTTGGAAAGAAACTCTCCCCACACAGTAAACACATAACAGTCCCATCAGTGCACTGCTTCTTAAGTGGCACCAGACTCTAAGATCTCAGATCATGTTATTTCTGCAGGCAGAATCTCCATAGAGAGAAACTGTAACATGGTGTCTTGCTCTTACAGGTAGTCCCAGGAGAAGGTTCTAGATCATTCTACCGTGTAGGATTGAATTCAATAAAAACCAAAGTTTGAGGCCCATCTTTTTTAATACTCAAAAAGATATTTTAATAACTTTACCCCAGAGCAGATCATTTCATCTCCTCGAGTTTTAATTATATAACTTCCTTGACAGTCTAATTTTTTTATCTGTTGCAAAGAATTCTTAGAAGAAATATATATATATATATATATATATATATATATATATATATATGTGTGTGTGTGTGTGTGTGTGTGTGTGTGTGTGTGTGTGTGTAATCAATACACACACATAAAATGAGTAGTCTTAGTGAACATACAATAATTTTTTTATTTTAGGAATTTTTTTATTACTTAAAAGACTTTAAAAATTACCTTCTTCACCAAGAATGGGAAAACTGACAAAACTTAACAACATCATATTTAGAACCTAGAAATTAACTAATGTCTTTGAAACCATCAACTGCCACTAGTTCTTCACTTAGGAGTAGAGACTCACGAGCCTTTCCTCTACCCATGATAGAATTGCTTACCGGCTGGATCTTGTGCAGGTCTTACGCAGGCAAGCACCACTGATGTGAGTTCCTGGGTGCAGCAGTCCTATCAGGAATAGAAAGCCCTCTTTACTCCAGTCTTCCAAACTCCTGACCCTTACAACCTTTCCCCCTATTTTCCATAAAGGCCCCCAACCTTTGTGGGGAAGGAGATTTGATACTGATGTTCAATTTATGTCAGAGAGTATTTGTTGAAGAGTAATTACATCTCTGACGGGTCAGTAAGCTTCTTAGTACCATACTGTTGCCCCCATTTTAACATCCTATGATGTCCCGTTTCTGTGGGAGCCTAGGAAACCAACATCCTACAGCAGTGGTTCTGAACCTTCCTGATGCTGCAACCCTTTAATACAGTAACTCATGTTGTGGTGACCCCCCAACCATAAAATTATTTTCATTCCTACATCATAATCGTAATTTTATTACTGTTACACATCATGATCTTTGTTTTCCAATGCTCTTAGGTGACGCCTGTAAAGGGTTATTGACCCCCCAAAGGTGTCACAACCACAAGTTGAGAACCACTTTCCTTCAGCGATAATGCAAAATAGTAGTATGGCAGACACTAAAGAAGACAGAATAGAGTTGAAGGCCCTTTGAAAACTCATCCCAACAAAATTGCTTTTATTGGTCTGTCTTATGTTCCTTAGATGACCCCTTTTGAAAGGCAGTATGTTTAACTTGTGTGCTTACCATACAGAAAGCCTTTTAGCTAGGGAGATCTCTTGAACATAAATTGCTTACCATCATTACTGCCAAAGGGGGCAAGGAATAACTAGGTAAACTGTAGGCTGACTATAGTGCCTCAAGAAAAATTTTAAATAAGAGCTTTGGAATGTTCTGGAATGTCTAGGAGGTGAGAAGGCTGGTGTATGAGTAAGCCTTGGGCTGTGTTCGAGAAAGATCAAAAAAGACTTGAATTCCATTAATGTTTTTAACTAAAACCTTGTTTGTGTTTTGTGAAGTTCTATCTATGCTTTCTGTGACCATTTCTAAAAATACCTGTTTACGTGTATGTGTGTGTGCCTGGATGCATGTATGTGAGTGATGTGCAGGAGCCCACCGAGTTCAGTAGAGTTTGTGGATTCCCTTGAACAGTAGCTCCAGATGGTTGTAGGCAGCCATGTAGGAGCTAGGAACTGAACTTGGGGCTTTGAAAACAGCAGCAAGTGCTGTTAACACATCTCTCCAGCTCCAAATCTATCTCAATATATCTTTATGGGTGATAGTATGCAGACTCAGGAATATGTATATTGCATGATAATAAAGCCAGACTAATAAGCATCCTCATCCCTTAAAACATCCATCAGTTTTATGTGTTAGTAATTTCATATTCTTCTGGTGTACTTGAAATATATCATATTGTTCAACCAAAAGTTATTCTCCTGTGCTTTAAAACATAGCCCCCGCCTTCCTCAGTCCCTTGTGAGGAGACTGTATTGAAAGACTGACTTTCTTATTTTCATCAATGATGGAGAAGTAAAATTTGTCTTTCTGTTTCTGTTTTATATTGGTTCAAATGACAGGATTTCATTCTCCTTGGAACAGAATTGTATTCCACTGGTTGAATATGGACAGTTTTCTTCTTCTGTTTATCCATTGAAGGACATCTGGGATGATGCCATATTAAGATTATATTTTTCATGGAAGTATAAGTGACTTTTTGGTACATCAACTTCATCTTTTTATTTATGCAGAATCAGTAGTAAAATTGGGGGTCATATAGTGATTTTTTTCAGGTTGCTTGAAAAATCTCAATATTGTCTTCCACAATAGCTGCACTAATTTATAGCCCCACTAAATGTGAATAGGTATTTCCTTGGGCTAAAGAGATGACTTAGTAAAGAGAACTTCCTGCTCTCTCAGAGGACCAGAATTCAGATCTCAACACAACGTCTATGTGGGTAGTTCACTGATGCCTTCACCTTCAAGGGAACTGATGCCCCCTTCTCCCCTCTGACCTCCATGGGCAGACACATGCAAACACACACACATGCACATAAATGCACACACACACATCAATAAAATCTTACTTAAAAATATTTTCTTTATATCCTCACCAATTTTGGGGTTTTGAGGATAACATTCTAACTGGAATAAGATGCTATCGCAATGTGGCTTTGATTTGGACTTCCTGATAATAAAAACAGGAAACATTTTTTCAGTTGCTTTTTTTTATCACTTCCACATCATCTTTCTAGAACCATCTCTTTAGTACTCTTACCCACCTTTAGCTCCACGATCCAGTGTGGCATGTTCCATCTTTTAAGCTGTAGATTCTAGGTTCAAATTCCTTGCCAAATGACTCAGGTATTTTTCCTAGTATTTCACTGTCTCTCAATCCTGTTGTTAATCAGTTCAGAAGCTTCTATCCTTGATATTTTTCCATTTTTCTGTGCTCACTTTTGTTGTGTGTGTGTTGGAGTCCTGTCTGAGAAATCACTGTCACTATCAGTGTCCTGAAGCCTCACCACTGGGTTTCCCTGTAATGATTTTAGAGTTTTAAGTTTAAGTATTATATCTTTTTTTCATTTTTAAGTTGGTTTTAAATGTAATCAAAAGCAGAGATCAAATTTCTATTTCTTGTGAGTGTATATAGGTGCAAATTTGTCACAACCATTTACTAGAGTCCATGTTATCTCCACTATGTTCTTGACACTTTTTATTATTAAACTGTTTATTGTTTGAGAGATTCATGCATGTGTATAATGTATTTTAATCAATCCACCCTTCATTCTACCTCCAATTTCTTCCCTATGTTCTCAGAGGAGGTATTTTCCTCCCAGCTCATTTAAAAAAACAAAACAAAACAAAACAGCTGGGTCCAATTAGTGCTACCAGTATGTACCAGCACATAAAGTCACCTGCATCAGCAGCCATCAATGACCAATAGTCAGCTAGGGGTGGAACTCACAAAGTGAATATAGATTGACATTTTTGTCTTCCATTCCGTTTTATTGGTTTATGGGTCTGCTTTTCTACCAGTGTCATGCTGTGTTTGTAACTGTACCTTTGTGTTATATTTTAAAGTTGGGTATTCTGTTGCTTCCAACACTATATTTTTTCAGGTTGCTCAGAATTGATTGGATATACCTATACTGAGTCTACTGTGTGTGTGTGTATGTGCGTGTGTGTGCGTGTGCGCGTGTGTGTGTGTGCGTGTGCGTGTGCGTGTGCGTGTGTGTGTGCGTGTGCACATGTGTGTGTGTGTGTTTATGCATGTGCATGTTTAATGAAAAATCTGTTCAACTGGCAGTTGATTTATAGTCCTCCTGAGTAGTAACTGCCACACTCATGCACAGCAAAGAAGACATACTATCATTAACCAAGCAAATAACATCAGCAAGGAATACGAGGAAAAATATGATGCCCAAAGTTGTTACATAGCATTATTCTAAATTTCCAACTTTTAACAAGAAATTTTAACCATGCAAAAAGATAAGAGAGCACAACCCACTAGATGTTGTGCTACCTATCTGTGAACCCAGCCTTTAGATGGTCAACCGGAAGATTGTGAGTTCAAGCCTGCCTTACATACATACTAAAACCTTGTCTCACGTCCCTATTCTCTCTCCAAAATGAAGACCATCTGTGGGTAGACGGAGCAGAAACTGTGTCTGAAAATGTTCATCTACTGAATTTACTAACCAAAATTCTAACACAACTAGTTTCAACATATTGTGAAGAAGAAATGACCCACGTCTAAAGTGGTAAAGGAAAGCCCAGAAGCAGTGGTTCACCGAAGCAAGAGTGCATTACTGAGACTGAGTGATATAAAAATTCTAGGATTGAGAAGAATGATAAATGAGATGAAAATATCTCTAGCAAATGCAACATCTGATTAACTAAGAATGAATCAGATGACAGTTGATTGAGATCATACATTCTAAAGAACAAGAAAGGAAAGGCAATGGAGAGCAATAAGTAGTACATCAGAAGGGCATACCTGGACCAACATCATGAGCCAACAGACACGTGATTTATAAGGTTTGAATATGGTCTGTCCCATTGGAGGGAATACAAACTTAGTATGTCAATAGTAGTTCGAGGTAGAACTCCTGTGGTTGAATTCTAACGGCTACATAGGAAGAACAAAGAGGACTCGTGGATATATGCATCCTCCCTTGGTATGCTGTACCAGCCCAGATTTCTACCTAAAAATTATACAGAGCTACAACCCAAAATAGGTATAGAAAAGCATAACAAAAGAAAACAAATAAAGAAAAATCTTATACTCCAATGGGATAAGTCCAAAGAGATCCACATGCCTACTGATTACCATCATGATTATGCTTTAGAAAGATAGAGGCAAAGAGCATCTTAGACCCAGGACTGGATGGTCCAGTGAGATGACTCCGATGGCAAAAGTGCTTCTGAAAAAATGGCAATCTGAGTTTGCTCCCTGGAACTCACATAAAGATGGAAGAGGAGGACCAACACCATGGAGGTATCCTGTGGTCTCCATGGGTAGGTTGTGGCATGTGTATGGCCCCTTACGCACACACACACACACACACACACACACACACACACACACACAAAATAAAAAGGTAGGTATTGGGGAAATGTCTCAGAAGTTAAGATTATTAATTGTTCTTATAGAGGGCCTAGGTTTCATTCTAAGCACTCACATTGAGCAGCTCAAAATGGCTTGCAACTCCAGTGCCAGAGAATCCAATGGCCTCTGCTGGTTTCCATGGTTACCAGCATGCATGTGGTACATAGTCACATAAGCAGGTACATACACATACACATAAATTTAAAAATAAATAGTGAGAAAAAAACAAGAGAAACAATTCATTATCTTTGGGAAATACTTTATAGGATTACCACTAGATTCCTTGTCAGAAATTATGAAGAACAGAAGGCAGTGGGATATATTCTATTTCCAGGAAAACTGCTTCACAGTTAAAAGGAAATGAAGAGATTCCAGGATAAAATCTGGCAGAAGTCATCACTTGGTGACATGTTCTGGAGGGAAAGTCTGTCAGGCTGAAATAAAATAAAAAGGAAAAAAAGAAAAAAAGAACATAAACCAGTAACTTTTGTTACTAAATTAACACCACCAACAAAGATAACTATCTGGATAAATTCAAAGAAAAAATAAACATATTTTTACTTATGCTTCTTTACTTTGACATGGTTTAAAACACTATTTCATAAAGCAGCAACTATAGATGTACTTTTTTGAGCAAATGGTATATAAATGTGGAATTGATGTAACATTAACACTAAATGCCAAATGATGACAAATGTGTAAGAACAAAGCTTGTGAATACTGTTATTTTTCTTTCTCCTGCCAAAATGTGGTAGAACCTTGCATATAAAAGCTCCCACTGTGTGCTCTACATAAATAAGTCCCATAATAATTCCATAAGAAACAATTTAGGAAAAGGAAATAGAAACTTATTTAGGGTCCTACATCCAAGTCTGAAGAATTCTTGTATATTAAACACTCAAGTTAGTTCAACTGGTCATCCATAGTTTGGGTGTTTTTTGGTTTTGTCTGAACTCTTTGTATTCTAGATATTAATTCCTACCACATGTATAGTAATTAGGAATTGTGATTCTTGCTTATATTTTCATTCGACTGGGCCAAGTAAATTATGCCTTGATTTACTTCCTGATTCTCATTACTGCACACTCTTCATAGTGTATAAACCACTTATAATTCTTCTCTGTGAAACACATTTCCATATGCTTCCTCCATTTTTATGATATTAAACCTCTGTTAGTTTTGTTTTGAATATTTTTTCCAGGTTTTTCAGATGTATTTTCTTTTTTTAAAACATTTACTTCATTATGTGTATATGTATGGAGGGGGTTGGAGTTTCTGTGCACATGAGTGCAGCTTTCCAGGAAGACCAAAAGGAGTTCTTAGATCTGCTGGAACTAGAGTAGCAGGATGCTGTAAGCAGCCATTGTGGGCACTTAGAATCACACGCTGATTCTTTACTAGGGCAATACTCACTGGGAACCACTGATCACCCCATCCTCTGCTTTTGTAAAGCATGCTTTTCTTTTATATTTTTTCATAGCCTTATCCATCATGATATTCCTATGACTTAAATAACTCTATTCTCTGAATTAGTTTAAGATTTTAATTGAAATTGTCAACCTGTCTAGAATTCGTATTGGTATAGGGCATAAAAGTCTAACTTTTATTTGTTATAGTTAATATCTATTTCTCTTTATTTGTTGAATAATCTTTTCTAGGGATGATATACTATAAAAAGTTGCAATTTTTTATTAAGCCTTGAGGGAAAGAAAATTTAAGAAAAGGTCTCAGCAGACTCTAAAACTCAAAGAAGTAGGTCTCTCTAAAGATTTAATATTTTATTTGATACACTAAGGGTAGAATTTTGCTTAACAGCCTTCCAGGTTGCTTACAAAACCCTAGCCCCTCCAGTCTTTGTTTAGGATGTTAACTCTTCGTTTCCTTGGGTATCCTTCAAACAACATTGCTGAGTAAATTTGTGAGCTTGAATACAAACAGCATAAGTTCTATTCATCCTCTTTACAAGTGGAGTACTAGTCACATTCCTCACGTTGTGCTGGATTCTGAGGACCCAAGGGTAAATGGGGCATATTTCAGTTTTCTCTCCTGAATTTGCACTTAGACGCGTAAGCTGATAAAGTGATTGAGGGTTTTCTATTTTTAGCTATTCTTTTATTATTGTAGATCAGGCATATGACATGCAGATGTGCATATGAATGTGTATGATGTCCTTAGAACAAAATACACAAATTTCATGACGTGCATAACTAATAAACATGTACCATGATGGATGTTGTTGGCCCTCACGTTTTCATCAGACTTGGGAGTGTTTATTTGAGCTCAACCCTAGCAGTGATTATTATGTGTCCAGATTTTTTATGTTTTGTTTATAAACCATGGTCACAAGTACTCTGTGCTTCTCAATCATTATAACTACTGATATAGCTTAAGTCTATTTTTGGAGTGATGATTGGGAAGAGAAATAGGGAAAGAAAGAGGAAGGGATGGAAAATCTAAGTGAATTAAAAAATTCCCCATACTCTACAACCATAAACTAATAATTTATTAACTAATGGTAATATAACATTCATCACAGTTCTGTGCTTTAAATAATATCAGGACGCTAGTTCTCTGTAAGTTTTAGCCATATTTTTCTGGCCTGTGGTTTTCTTTCTGCAAACCCTCATTACATAGTAGTAACTAGAGAATCTTACCTCATTGGTTAACACTTTCACTGGAGATAAGATCATTTCTTGTTAGTATCTCCAGGAAATGTTCCTTAAAGGGTTCTCAGTGGTCTCATAGTAGTCCCATAGATTTCCCAAGCCCAGTTCCCACAGCTTAGAAAGAAAGATATTTCCAGTGAGGAGCCTGTGTTCTGTGATGTAGACACATGTTGAGTGAGATGGAAGAGGATGTATACTGTTTCTGTTGCCAATTCTGTTCCCAGAAAATGGAAGATGTCTCAGCCACAACAGCTATTCTAGAGGATTGAGCATCTCACTTCCCAGTCCCTCAAATATGGAGTACCGTCTTGGCTCAAAATAAGTAGAGCTGTCCCAGAGAGGAGCATGATAAAGGGTCTTCTACTACATGCTTTCTTGTTGCAAGAAGTGCCTTCCCTTCCTTGGTAGCTACTAACACTGGAAAATCTTGAAATATTATTTCTTTGCATTTTGTTTTGCCATCTGCCATTGACTGTCACATTTCACAAGTTAAGAAACATGTTATTTCTTTGTTTATTTTGTCAGTCTTTGGTATTCTCTGGAGAGAAATTACATCTCTCTGTTTCAGTGGGATAGATTTAATCTGTTTGTCTTGTCTCTAGACTCAGTGTAACTCCTTGTGGTTCACAGTCAAAGGTTTTTCTCTTTCTCTCAGTTGGTGAATAAAACAAATTCATCCCATATTCTAGATGATACAGATTTGCAGGTGCATTGGAGTATAAGCTAGGAAACACAGATGCCTGAGTTTAGCATGGACAAGACTTTTCGATGTAGAATCTAGTTCCTCCAAAAAATGTATCTGTTACTCTAGTATTTTAGATTAATCTATTAATATAATAATTTGCCAGGTGATGGTGGCACACGCCTTTAATCCCAGCACTTGGGAGGCAGAGGCAGGCGGATTTCTGAGTTCAAGGCCAGCCTGGTCTACAGAGTGAGTTCCAGGACAGCCAGGGCTACTCAGAGAAACCCTGTCTCGAAAAACCAAAAAAAAAAAAAAAAAGAAAAAAGAATTCATGAAACCCATGACCTCACACTCTTAACTTTTTTATGGTTCCAGCCACTGACTATGGACTCCATGTTAACTCCTACATACCTCAAAAAACCACAGCCTTATAGTGGGAGCTATATGGTACATGTGTACATTGTGCATCCAATGTTTAACTTGAGGCAACTTCTTAGACTGTCTTCCCAAGTAATTAGCCTGATTTCATGAGTTTCTTTCTGGTCAAGAATATCATCCTGTGGTTATTTTGTATCCCAAAAAGCTATGAATCTGCTAGATGCTCTCCCAGATGTGTTGGAGTGACATATCCTTTTCTTTCTATGATTTAAATCCTTTTCTTTCTATTACTTAAAGTTTAAGAAAGTGCGAGTGCTCTACAGTAGGTTTGTTTAAGCTATTCTTATCTAATTATTTATTCTTAGCCACTACACTCTCTATTGTAAATTGTCTTCAACCAAATACATACCTGAACATATTAGGTATATATTACTTAGCACAGCCATTTCCCATCACTAGTAATGATGTATTGATGTCCTCATTAGATGACTTTACAGTATTAGGGAAGCAAGAGTTGAGTCGTCCTGTTCATAACTTCAGAAATTGTCACCAGAAATTTGCTTCTCTTTGGATCCCAGTAAATTCTATTGTAATTAATCTAAAATTAGTAAACAATGAATGGATGGTTTGGTGAATAAAAAAATGATAAAATCTTTATATCTCACAGCCTATACTTAGATGTAACTTAGTATATATATAGGAACATCTAAGTTATTGGAGCTGTCAGGAGAAATCCTGTTGTTCCTCGTGCCATCCACAAGTCAGAGGCAACTGCAGCAGCATCAATTACAAAGTCTACCACAAACATTTCAGTATTAGTCTTTTATCCATATTGCCGAGTGTCTGGCAGCTGAATGTTTGCCTTATGGTAGGAAATGTTTATTGTTGTAGATTCTTAAGTTAGCACATCATGATTGAGAATAAGTTCTCATATGCTCAGGATTGAGATGGGGTTAGCAAAAGGGCAAGATATGTAAGATATGATTCCTGCCCTGGAGACAAAGGTAAGACTAACACAAATTAATGCTTGATATTTAAAATAGCATATTGTTAACAACCAAACTGAATGTAGAATAAGCTCTTGACATTCAATAGAGGTAGCTCTGGAGACCAATTGAATCCTCAGGTATGTACAATTTGATCATAAAGTGCATAAGATGAAAGGGAAAACACAGACTGAAATTTGATTAGAAAGTTCAGCTCACTCAGATGTACCAGGGTGGCTCACAGGGACTTGCTAAAACATAGTTCAAATTCATAGCCTTGGCTAAATAATTCTGAATTGGACATTCTGGTGGAATATTAAAACTCTGAACACCACGGTCAGTGTATATCATACACACAAGATGCATCTGAAGATCAATGAGATGACTTAGTAGGTCAAGGCATTTGGTGAGCAAGCCTGGCTACCTGAGATGGATTTCCAGAACCCAACCTTTATGATATGCTGACTTCCAGAACTCCAAGCCTTGCATGCATCATACATGAAAGCACACACTATGACAGTAACTTTTAAAAGAAATATTCTAGCAAATTTAGAAACGACAGTGGTCATTCTAGAGTAGAAATGACTATCTTAAATCATGAAACCAAAAGTCAGAATGGTCATTGAAATGTTAACAAAATTAGAAAGTTGAAGAAAGGAGCCGAAAGAATTTGAAGCAAATCTATCTTGAGACAGTCTTTGGGGATAAGATGACAATCACCCTATATCTTCACCAAGGTCTTTCTCTGATCTCAGGCCAATTTTATCTGGTCTTCTCATCCATGACAGCCAATGTCCAATGTCTGTGTCCCATCTTCCTCTGCAGGTTTCACCCTTGAATCCAAAGCTACCACCTACAGTTGCAGATATCACATACAAAGCAGCACACACAGCAGATGGCATAAGTTGGTAAGATCCCTCTTACACCCTACATACAAATGACACAGGAGTGTTCACTGCAACCAAAATCACTGTAGTCTAGTACTTTTCTGATCTGTGGAAATAAGACATCTTGAAGGTCACAGTATCATTTTCTAGTGAAAAGGCTTCCCTGTGTTCTTGACCAAGCAATCAGAACCATGGACATGTTCAAATGTCTCATCTGACACCTTGAGCTTAAACTGCTATTCGTACCTTGTGGACAAGCAAATACATATTATTTAACCTACTAACTTTTGTGTTTTATTCATCTTATTCAAGTGTGAATTTCTTCTTTGAAGTAATGCACAGCTTTGGGACCCGTCTATTCTTTTCATTCATGTACAATCTTTATACATGGTGTAAAATTTTATGGTGAAACTTGCTCTAAAGCTGAAGGGCTTTCTATGATGTGCACGCTCCTCCCACTCACTTCTCCACTATGTTATTTCTCTTTCATTTGTAATTAATACACACAAGCATTACATTTGTGAATGTAACTAGGGGCCCCATGTACTGTAAAATTCATGTTTATGTTGTGCATATTTAAATCAGGTTAGATATATTTAGCCCTTCAAACATTTTAAAATGTACACTTCAGTGTTGCTATTTGTGATGATTTATATACGCTTGGCCTAGGGACTGGCACTATTAGAAGGTGTGGCTCTGTTCGAGTAGGTGTGGCCTTTTGGAGTAGGCGTGGCACTGTGGATGTGGGCTTTAAGACCCTCATCCTAGCTGCCTGGATATCAGTATTCTGCTAGCAGACTTCAGATGAAGATGTAGAACTCTCATCTCCTCCTGCACGATGCCTGCCTGGATGCCGCCATGCTCCTGCTTTGATGATAATGGACTGAACCTCTGAACCTGTAAGTCAGTGCTAATTAAATGCTTTTCTTATAAGAATTGCCTTGGTCATGGTGTCTGTTCATAGCAATAAAACCCTAATAGAATTTGGTACCAGGACTGGGGTATTGCTGTGATAGGCCTGACCATGTTTTTGCTTGGAAGACTTGAATTTGGGGACTTTGGATTTGGAAACCATGGTATGTTTTAAATGGGGATTACTGAGCTATCCTAGTAAGAACATGGAAGATTTTGTTGCTGTGAGTGGTTTGAACTCTACAGACCTGGCCCAACAAGTTTCAGTGGAGAAAAACTTCAGTATGTGGCCTGGAGACTGTTTTTGTAGTATTTTGGAAAAGAATGTGACTGCTTTTTGCCCTTGTCTGAAGAGTCTGCATAAGGTTAAGGTGAAGATACTCAGATTAATTGCATTGACAAAGGAAGTCCCAAATAAGCCCAGCAGAGACTTTGTTCTCTGGTTAAGGCTCATGAAGAGCATTTTGAATAAGCATAGCAAGTTTAGAACAGAAAAATATAAAATATATAGTTTAAATAGTTAAAGGGTACCAGGAAGTAGAATAGAGCTGAATCCTATGTTCTAGGAGATAGCAGATTAAAGGAGTAGGACTTTGGGGCAAGATTCTACCCAGCTAAATTTAGATCTCTGCATAGTGGTAGACACCTTTAATCCCTGGAGATAAAACCAAACAGATCTCTGAGTTCAAGGGCAGCCGAGAACAGAGAGCAAGTTCTAGGTGAAGACAAACTTAAATCCAAGCTTGGTGAACCACACCTTTAATCTCAGTGTTTAAGAGACAGGCATGCAGATCTTTGAATTCAAAGCCTATGGGGCAAGTTGCAGGACAGCCAAACTTAGGCAGTGTAGGAGTTGGAAAACAGAAAGCTGGCAATAATGTAATAGAACAAGAGGGGCATGTTCCAGCCCCAGCAAGCAGCAGAACTCATCAGCTTTGGCCACATGACTCTGGCTTCAAAGTCCAGAATAGAAGGAACTACTGGGACAGTTGACGCTAGTTAGCTGGAGCTAAGAAATTAGTGGTGATTAAGAAGAGACCAGCACCAATGAGGTGAACTCTGGGAAGTGTTTTCTGAGAGCACAAAAAAAAAAAAAAATGTGTTCCAGAGATAGCCAAGGTTGTACCTCATGCTGCAACTGTGCTTGGTAAAGTCTAAGAGTCATCCAGGTGGTACTGGTTTTGAAGGCATAAATAGGTCATGAAAAGCAGCTGAGGCTTGGCATTGTGCGAGGCCATGGAAGGCCATTGGTGAAGGTGCAGACTCAATTACAGTTGGTGATCCAGGACTGAAGGGGTCATGTAAAGAAGTTGAGGCTTGACACCATGAGGAGAGCCTATGAGGCTATTTGTAAAGCCTAGTTACAGCAAAATACCCCAGTATATTGGAGGTGCCAGTACCATGGGAGGATCACTTAGAACAGCAGCAGCAGTGGAGAGGGTTAACCTGAGCTTAGAGAGCTACAGAGCTGGAGATGTGACCCAAGCCCTTTGGAGGAGCCTAGAAGATTATGTTGGATCCCAGACATTGAAACAAGAAGCTGTAACACTGAAGTTGCCTTGGAGACCTCAAGATGTTCAAGATGCCAGAGCTGTGGGCTCTCCGCTGAGGAAAGCTGCTAACAGGGAGTGGAACCAGCCCAGGAGAAAGTTTGTTGCAGTCAACAAAGATGAAAAAGGAGTTGGAGATCTGAAGACTGCTTTGACATCAGCCATTGGAGATCCAGAGTTTGGAGTTTGTCCCGCTGGTTTCCTGTCTTGCTCTGAGAATTACAGTTAAGTAATTACATGAGTCTCAAAAAAGACTTTGTACTTTGGACTTTTAACATTGTTGAGACTGCTATAGACAATCAGGACTTTTGAAGTTGGACTAAATGTATTTTGCATTATGCTATGTTTAGGTATGGCCCCCACAGACTCATGGTTGAACAAGCCTAAGGGTCCCAGAGAGTGGAATGTGATGATTTGTATATGCTCTGCCCTATTAGAACGTGTGGCCCTGTTCGAGTAGGTGTGACCATTTTGGAGTAGGCATGACACTGTGAGTGTGGGCTTTAAGACCTTCATCCTAGCTGCTTGGAAGTCAATATTCTGCTAGCAGCCTTCTGATAAAGATGTAGAACTCTCAGCAACTCTTGCCTGGATGCTGCCGTGTTCCTGCTTTGATGATAATGGACTGAACCTCTGAACCTGTAAGTAAGCCCCAATTAAATGTTGTCCTTTTAAGAGTTGCACTGGTCACAGTGTCTGCTCACAGCAGTAAAGCCCTAACTAACACACTATCTGTAGTTACAATAGTGACTGTAGTATCCCAGGACTTCTTACTCCTAGATAGCTAGCTAATTACTTAGCAGCACCTGTTCCTCAGCCTCTTGTTTCCAACATTATCCCCAGCCTGTGGCAATTTTAATTCTACCTTCAATTTCTATGAAATATGTAGGAGAAAATATTAAACTACATTGATCTGACTATTTTTCATGTGTATATATATATAGTATTCATGTTTGTGCACCTATACTGGGACATGCATTTGCATATGGAGGTCAGAGGTCAACAGTGAGTATCTTCATCCATCATTTCTTCCGCCTTGAATTTTGAAGCAGGTTCTCTCATTGAACGACCTCAAGCTCACAAATTTGGCTAGACTTGACTGCCATTGGACCCCAGGGATCCTCCTATCTCTGTTTCTGCCTTTCAGAGCCGGGGTTACGTCTGTGTGCCCCAAAGCTCAGGGTGATTTTTACATGGGTCTCAGGGATTCAAACTCAGTCTTTCATGCTTTCATGTAAGTACTTTGTTAACTGATCCCTCTAGCTTCCTGGCCCTTGAGAGCAATATTTTTAACATTATACAATATTTTTAACAATATTTAAATATAGCAAATTTAAATATAGCAATATTTTTAACATTAAACAATATATTTAACATCTCATATGGATGAGATCATATTGCAATTACGTTTTGTGCCTCGTTTATTTTATTTAACAAAGAGGTCTTTGCTTTCATCCATGGGGTAGTTTCCACTGGGTTATTATGGCATTCAGTTAAGTTTGCTACTACTTTGTTGAGAATGTTTGTGTCTATGCTCATTATGGATAGTGCCAGTAGCTTTGCTGCATTTTTATATGGTTTGGCTGTCAGGGTTCTGCTGGCCTCTTGGAATAGAAAGATTCCTTTCTTTTATTTTGAAAATAATTTAAGAATTGCTGTTAGTTCTGTAATTGTGCTGTAGAACTCATCAACAATGTCATCTAGCCCAGGCGTTTGATTGACAGCAGTGTTTTTTAAACTATCTTCTTAGGAGCTTCAACACTTTTACTTGCGCAGTTGTGGTCACTGTCACCCTGTATGAGTCAGATCTGTTCACCATGGTAAACATATGTGTTTCATGTCCACCAAGAGAGTTCTAGCTAAATCCCTCAACGTCAGATTCACTATGTGAGCAATATAGCAAGTTATCAAGTCAGCCCAACTGTCAGATACGTTAAACCAGGTCTATTAAGTGTCATCTAATCCATTTCACTATGAACAAAGCAGCCAAAGTTCTAGGTAATGCATGTTCTGTTCTTTGTAGCTTCTGGATTTTAAGGATGAATCTTCTTAAGTTTGTGTGTGTGTGTGTGTGTGTGTGTGTGTGTGTGTGTGTGTGTGTAGGGGAGTGGTGTGCAGATGACTGGAGGCCAGAGGCATTGAATTCCTCTAGAGCTAGAATTATAGACAGTTGTGAGCTACCTTATATGGATTCTGAGAATTGAGCTTGAGACCTATAGAACAGCAAGGGATTTTAACCTCTGATCCATCTCTCTAGCCCCTTAAATTCTTAATAACAGGTACTGTGCATGCTCTAAGTCCAGGTATTTATAAAAGACAGCATGGATCCTATTCTAAATCTTCTTTTTGGGTTCAGCCTGCTGTGAATTGTTATTATAACTTGATTAAATATTTATCATTTAATGTATGATGTTTATATTTTAAAATAACCATATATACATACATATATGTATATATATATATATATGTGTGTGTGTGTGTGTGTATATATATAACACTCCATCTATAAGGTATATATATACATATATACGTCTATAAGGTATGTATACATACCTTATAGATAGAGTTTCTACTATTTGATATCTGTTTTCACCTCTATTTTTGCCTTCCAAGTGGTGAATTCATATTCATATTTACATGCTAATTCAAACATTTGCGACAGCTTCCCTAGTTATCAAAACTAAAAGTTTGTGAAAATAGATATGCAAAGGCTATACAGTCAATCATCTCATTCAAAGTGAACTCATACAGATACAGTTACGAAGACTTGCTAGGTTAGTTGTTCACAACTACATTTGATGCATTGACCTCTTTCTTTAAAACACAGCCCAGACAACTTTCCATTCCTATTACTTGGAGCATATGTGTCCTCCTGTCTTTATGTGAAACTTAGGACCCTCCTGATAAGACCACTGCAGTGTGGGACAGGAGAGAGCAGCAACATGGCTCACCATCTCTATGTCTGCTACTGTTGCATCCGCCATCTTTGACATAGTCCACTTGCTTTCCTTTGCTTCCTTTCCCTAGCTTACAGCATCAGCTGCTGAGTCAGCTATTTGTCATCTGAAAACTCTGATGGGGGTATCTTTATTTTATTTCATGCTGAACCGTCTTGCAACGGTGCTCTTGGATCGATCCTCTCTGAGTCTATTCCAGTCCTTTACTGCTGGATGTCCATGGGTGAGTTTTCTTTTTACCTTGATTGCATTGTTGTTGTCTACATAGGGGATTGTGGCTATCACAAACAACGAGGCCTAGTCAGCTTGTCTGGGAAGCAGCTAAAAAATTAATACGCAGTAAAGGCCCTGCTGTCTGGTAGTAGTAGAGTCATGCTCGCTAATCAAGAATTCTGGCCATTACAGAGTGACCATAACTATTACATATGGATTATTGCTTTTCCAAGGCATAAAGAGATAACATATAATTTCCTGTAAAATGAGATCAAATAATTGTGGCTTTGATAGTCCAGAGTGTGCTTTAAGAATTCATGAGGCTTCAAAGTCCATTTTGCTTTCATCAATTTTGAGCTTACCATAGAGGCATAGAAATGACTGGGGTTGGTGGGGGCGGTAATTAATAGGACACTGGGTAGTAGAGAATTGCCAGCGGCTGATTTTCCTAAAGGAATCTGATTCTTTACAATTGTCCGTTGATTCTGCTCGAATAGTTAGTTAGGGCACCATTGGGGTAGAAAGAACAATTTTTCTGATTTCTCACTAGAAAAAAATAGGTATAACTCGGCTCTGGAGCCTTGCCTTTCCTGGATTGGCCCACACTCGTGTGAGCAACCCATTTCAGCAATTTGGACCTTCTCCAGATTTATTGTAAAGGAGGAAACAAGATCTTCTGGAGAAAACAGAGATGAGGGATGCTACGGACTTCTAGGAGATTTTAAAAGAGTTCTCCGCTGCCTCAACCAGTAGTTAATTGTCCTTTCCTAGTAACTGCACTTCCTCAGTCATTACCGGAAATCATGAGAGCCTCTCTCAGCCTTTGTGTATACATGGGCAAAGCTCCGGGTGCCTGTCTTCCACGTGGCAATCTAGGCTGTGCTGCTGTCAGAGCCCAATGGGGGAGGGTGGGCTGGGGGTTGAGGGGAGGGGGAGATGTGGGTGTGATTAGCTCTAAATGAAGTTCTAAACCACTGGTACATGAAATGAAACTATTTTTCCCCCTCTTTCTCCTTCTCCTTCCCTTAACCTGAGCTGCTCATGTAAGTGGCTTCTCATTTGCTTTCTCTAAGAAAACAAAGCAAAATAAAATCACGAATGGGGGGGTGGGGGGAATCCCTTTGTGAAGACAAGATCTTTTGCTGTGGATAAAACGGAGTCCTTTGCTGCTTTTGCGGTGTCAGTATTCATTTGCAAGCAGTCTAAGCCAACGCTAATTTACTTGCAGAGCGATCCTCCTGCCCAGGAGCCAGGCTGAGAAGGCAGTGGTTTCCAGCATCCAGCTTTGTTTGCTGACAACCTGATTTCCCACAAGGCCGTTCCCACCTGTGTTTCTGTTGGTTTTCAGTGCTTGAGCCTCCCTTTCTTCTCCCTCGCTACTGCCTCCCCAATGGCTGCTGAAGGCCCTTCTCATCTCAGGTCTCTCTCATCCACTTCCTCCCTCCAGGCCTGAGGACTCCTGGCAGTTCTTTCAGTCACAGAGCACTTAGAGGCTCTGCTGGGAATGTCCCAGGGGACACCAAATGTCTTTTTTTTTCTGTTTTTCGTTTTTTTTTTTTCCTCTCTTCCCCTCTTTCTTTTTGCCCCCCCCCCCCCCCCCCGCCTTGTTTTTGTTTCAAGGACAAGATTCAAAAGAGCCTGCTACAGACAGGTTGTAGGGTGAACCTTCTGATGTGCCTTCAAATCGGGCCTGAGCGATTTGAATAGTTGTTCTCCATCTGTAAAAGTGTCCCCCAAAGCCCATTAAATTCTCAGCTTTGAGGGTTTCCTGATGGAGGTCCAATTTGGGGCCCCGACTGCCATAGTGTGCATCCCACAAGGAGTTCAACAATGGAAAATATTGAGTTGCTGATTTGGCTCTAGCTGGTTGCATATCAAAAGGTAGGAGGAGTGTGGGAGGAACTCTGCAGCAGCAGAGCAGGCTACACGCTTCCCACATGCTGCAACCAGGTAGGTAAGATACAGAGACGACTACAGCAAGGCTCCCGTGTATGCACACATGCTAGCCCCACACCTTATAGCTCATCTTCTGGTCAGTGGGGATAAGAATGAGACGTGTTCACACCAGTAGCAAAAGCCACATCTGCATGGGATCGAAACTAGATATGGACAGCCCATTTTCCAGATTATAGCTAAAGTCAGAGGCATAGGCTGAGGCAACAAAGGACATCACTAGAGACAGGTAGCTCGCACCAAATTATTCCTCCGGTGCAGGACCTCTGATGTACTTACTGGTTAAGAAAGGCCACAAGTAGAATTTTGCCAGTAAAATGAGCTTTGAGCCACCTATCTATTCAACCTCTGCTTAGTATGTACAGGTTATTTAGTGCACTTTCCTTTGTAATTTCTGTGGTTAGATACCTTGTGGATGGTCATGAGTTTGTGTTTAAAGGAGCTGTGTTCAAAATACTAGAGGTGGCTCAGTGGGCACACTGCTTTCTATATAGGAAGGAAGACTTGAGTTTGGCTGTGTACCACCCATATAAAAGTTAAACATAGTGTCATGAACCTGTAACACTAGCACTGATGTGTGGAGGTCATACAGACCGGTTGATCCCTGGAGCTCGCTAGCCTGGAGATCTAGTTAGTGATGAAGCTCCATGTTCAGTGAAATTCTCAAAATAATAAGACAGAGTGTGACTGAGAAAGATGCCCAGTGCCAGCCTCCAGCCTCCGTACAAGCACCCTAGGATGCTCATGTGTACCTCTGTCCCATGGAAAATGCAGACTGTGTAGATTCATAATTAGAATTACCAAGTTACATTATGGCATAATCTGTAACTTATAAAAGGCCCAAAGTGTGGCAAACAGAATTTTGTTCTCTTTGGTGATTTGACAGAGCATCAAGTCTAAACAACATCCACAGGCCCCATCCCCTGCTAATTATGTAATTAAACACACCAAGACCTACCTTGTTAAGATTCAGTTTTCCTTTCCTTCCCTTCCCACCTGCTAACTCCCTGAATCTTCTTTTTCCAGCTGATTCTGTCCCAATCTCTGAGATGTGTTAGCTTAGCAAGGCTATCCGACTCTTTAGAGTTTTAAGGTTTGTTCGCTTCTTAGTTTCTGTCCCTGAGCCTGTGGTGACTAAAACCTCTTCTTTTTCTTTTGAAAGCAGAAGAGATGTCATTTTCTTGCCTGTGAATATAACTCTGAAATTCCTAAGCCAATTTCTCTCAAACTTCGTAAGCAACTCACCTTTGGGCTGAGACTAACCAGGGAAAGTTTGGGCCCCAGAGGACAGTTTTTCAGAGAAGTTGCAAGGCAGTAGAAACACAGCCACATGATGAAACTCATCTGACAATTGTCACCTGCCCTCCTTGTCTCTCTGGCCTCATTCCTCCTCCTCTGGCTCTCCTGGGAATTCTGACTTTTCTTTTCTGTCTGTTAAGTTAGCAGTTCCTCACTCCCTTCCCCCCACGTTTGTTTGTCCTCTGGGATGAAGGAAATGCTTTAAGTCTGTAAACTGCATAAATTTTCTCCCAAATCAACTTGAAGCTCAGTTTAAATTGGATGGGGGAGATTCATTTATGGAAGCCACAGCTGTGTACCCACAGACAGACTGGTCTGGATGGTCAGGCTGGATCCATAGGACACAGGGTAGCCAGTGCAGACTTCTAAAGATTGGAGTTTCTGGTGTATATTTACACAAAGACCATTTTCCTGTAAAGCACTGAGAATGTGGCCTGAGGATTTTTTTTTCCGCTTTCCCAGTGGCTCCTGTAGTTTAGAGTCCTAGTTAGTGACCCAGTCCTAGTTAGTGAAGAAGGAGACATCCAAACTAGCGTATACCGCATGGTGTAGCCTGCAATCCACGCACTTAAAGATGCCAGAAATGACAAAGCCAATTTATTTTCAATAGTGAGTCTGTAGAAGAAGCAGAAACTGAGTCTTTATCTGTGTAGGATTTTTCCAGGTCTTTTCCTCAAAGGGTGGCCTTGAATTCCAGAGGACCAATGGGGTTTCCTTAGATACTCACAAGGAACATTTTCTGATTCTCCAGTTGTTTTCTTTGAGCTGCTGTGGCCTTAAGATTCCTGGTGGCTATATCTGCTGATCACTGTTGAGAGATTGGCTCTTCCTTTCTCTTCCCTTCTATACTAACATACCAGTTTGTCTTCCAGAATCTCTTTTGATGGCAGGTAACTACATCTCTCACTGGAATTTGGTCATCTCGGAGAGCACATCTGGTAATGGTCTCTCCTATTCCCCACCAACCTTGCTCTCTCCAGGGGTTTCAGGGTGTCTACATCTCAGCTCCATGAAGTGGAGGACAGAATCCCTCTCTGAGACTTTCCACATTCCCCCTACACCACCTCCTACCTCCCATCCCTTCCTGAGCACAGAGGATCATTTGCTCTTCAGGCAAGCCCAAGCCTCTTTGCTTATTCATGGTTCCCCCTCCGTCAGATTTCCTCATTGCCTAGTTGTGCTGCTTCCTTTAAGGGTGTTAGAGCTCAAGAACCTGCCTACAGTGATTTTTATTTTTACTTTGAATCCTTATACAACCATTTAAAAATGTATCTTAGACTGCTATGGAAAGATGGCCTGCACAAGATAAAATCCAAAAACAGAGGAAGGAGGGGGAGGAGGAGAAGAAGGAGAAGAAGGAGGCACAGCTATAATTAAACTCATGGTGCTTTATTTAGGGGTTATTTGCAAGCCTCCAATTTACTTAACCTTTCTTCTGCTTAGAGATTGTTTAAATAACTCTTCTATCAAAAGTCAATGGGAAGAGTAGGCACAGCTAACACTAACATGGTGATTAGTCTCTGCCTACTACGTTCCTTTGAACAGTCTGTGGAATCACTTCCATGGCCAGTTACAACCTGTGAATTAGCGGAGTGGTGGGAAAACGTGAAGCCATGGGCATCGGAGCCACTTCTGTGCTTAGCTAACAACTCTGTCTGCCTTATGCAAATTAAAGAACTTCTGAGTCTCCTGGTCCTCATGTGTGAACTGTTTTAGTCTTCTTAAGAGGTGTAGATGAACGCATGTGTGCAAAACACCTCGCACGTAGTAAATATTAATGCTTCCTTTACTTGTTTTATTATTGTCTTCTGTTTCCGCCAGAACCCGTTTCCTCTTAGGAACAAAGATGTGTAGAAAGCTGCTCAGAAATTGAAGAGGGATGGGGTGAGGTGGTAACTCATTGGCTGAGAGGGAGCTTCTGATGGCCTCACTGGAGGAGCAGAAAAGTGAAAAGGAGGAGGAAAGGAGGAATGGGGGAACTTTGAAAGAAATGATTTTTTTTATAATTTATATTACTGTACTTTTAAAGTTTGGCTTACTCAGAGATTGTAAATATATAGGGACACAGATGATAGATAGATTGATGGTAGTTTGATAGATGGATCAGTAGGTCGGTGGGTAGATAAGTAGATAGACATGTAGATATGGAAATAGACGAGTAAAATGACAGGTAGATGAATGAAAGATGAGAGATAGATAGTAGAAGATGGATAAATGAATTGATATAGGATAGATGCTATAGATGGAAAGATGATTGAGAAATTAGATTTGGGTAGATGATAGGTAGTTGACAGATAATAGATATAGGACTAGAAGATAGATGTAGTTAAATGCAGATAGACGTGATAGATAGATAAATAGTCGATAGAATATAAAATGATGATAGTTATAGTGATAGATAAGCGATATAGGTAATAGACAGCCAGACGAACTGATGAACGCTGGAAAGAACCTGGCTTTTACTACTGTCTAACACTCTCTTGAGATGCTTCCAGGGAATTCTGTGTGTACAACAGTGGGCATATCATTATGGTGTCAGAGGTCAAGAAGTTATAAAGTAAAGACAATATTGTCACAGCGTAGATCAGGAGATAAAGTTGAGTTCAGAGGCAGAGCAGCTTGTCATACACTGGTTCTCAGTGGCATCCTGAGTGGTTTCTGGGGCTCCGTTTGTAGGTGTTTTCCTTCTTTCCATCTGTAGGTGTTATCCAAGAGGTTGGGTACCTCTTGGATAGTGTGGTCAATGGCTGTAAGTTCTCTTACTGTCCATACTACCCATAAATCAAGCTCTTTAGTAGTTCAATAAAACCGTAAGATTTGACACGTTAGAAAGTGATTGCAGTGCCCAGATGCTAATGAGACATATATATCTGAAACAACTGATTTAAAAAAGAAAACTGTGGAAAGTAGGTCCCAGCACAACACATAGAGTGGCTGGCTAATTTACTATGCTGTGAAGCATTCTACAGAACAGGATATCAGGCCCAGATATTTTCCTATGAATCACTGGGACACGAATAGAGTGAGCAAAACACGTTCTTGAGTGGGTCTCCCATTAGGGTCCATCTGTCTGCCAGGCTACCACCAACAAATGCACCGACCTGGCAGGTCAAATGCCTCCACTATATTTCTAGAATATGCTTTGTAGTCAATAATAAATGAATCCTAAGGTGTGTGATTACATAGTGATAGCCACACTCACCTGTCTATCGGAGAAGCCATATTTGAGTTTCAGCTCCTATCCCCTGGGCCTGTGAGGTAGAAGCTAGAGCATTTACTTGTTATGTTTAAAATTCCTGGCAACCCTGGGCTAAGTGCACTGGGGTGGAACTAGTCCCCATTGCTTAGTGATCCATTAGCTAATGGCTATGATCCTGTTAGCTTTCTATTTATCCCTTAAGCCATTAAGGTTCACCTGCTGTGTCTGTCAGGGCTATAGTTGACCGAAAGTGATGGTTGAAATAAAATAAATATCAAACCATGCATGATCTAGAAGTTATTATTTAAAACATAATTGGTTTCATGGAAAGGTGAAAGTGTTACAAACTGTTACAAACTGGCACATGGGATCCCAGGCATCATATGCACAGCACACTCTGATGTGGTGGTTTTATAGGAGAACTGCCTCGAGACCCGCCTTCCTAGTGCCCCTAGTGTCTGCTAACAGTGTCTGCCTGGGAATCTTAGAAGCTGCTCATAACAATTCTTAATCTACTTACCAATGGGTTCTTTACAATCTTTAAGTAAAAATCCCCAGCTACTAGAAGAAAGGAGAGAGAGGGAAAAGAGTAGAAATAATACAAGCAGGCTCTGTGTGTGTGTGTTTGTGTGTGTGTGTGTGTGTTTAAATGTCATGATAGAACCCATTTATTTGTGTACTAACAAAAATTGAAAAGTCAGCAAGCAAACACTATCCTCCCCCAGTCTACAGAAGGCTGACTGAGGGTTTGAGTTGTGGCAGCTAGCTGACCTCATGACCTTTACTGCTGGCTCAGATATTCTTTCAGTCATACGGGTCCTTGGAATGTGATTCTCATCCTATGGAAAGTTCTCTCTTTACCCAATTCATCTTTCCAGAATCAGCTTGAACTCTGTTTTTGACCCTGAGAGGAGCCCCTCCCTACTGCTCCTCATCACCTGGGTAGATCTCTAGCTCAGCGTCCTTTTGGCTTCCTGTCCTCAAGAGTCCCATGCATTACCAAAGTTGTGTCTGCCTCTCTGACTGTATGAAACTACCTTGAAGAAAAAGGCCAAGTCTGGCTTTTCCCACCACGGCTTTCCATCACCTGTCACAGTTCTTACTGCAGGGATGAAGAAAATTATCCCATGTGGAGGGATCTTAAGACCCAAAACATAGAAGGACAGTTTAGGTTCGAAGTGTCCATAGAATCATCAGGTACTTCTTGGATGTTATTCCTTATAGCTGAGGTGACCCCATCAATTCCCATCACATCAGTAATCATTATCTTGACCTATACGTGTAGCCTTAACAACAATATAAATACTTATGATGGCTACTCATAAGTAGCCATTGGATTGGTGCTCAATGAGCAGCTGTTTTCTTAATGTGGGTACTTTTCTATGGATATTCCCCAACTCCTGGCTCTTTCCTCTGAAGATCTTGTGTCTCTTTATGTCATTCCTTATTATATCTGCAAGGGCAGAGAGAAGATTCAGCATACTTGACAAATGAGCAACTGTCTCATCCTCTTTCGCACTGACAGAAATTGGAATCGTTCTGATTTCATTTCTATGTCTCTAATACTCCCAGGCTTTTCTAGGCCAGAACGGTCACATGTTTTTCAATACAACTCTTACAAAACATGTGGAGTATGTTTATTGATCTATGGATATCATTATACATCATTAAGAGGCAGTTTAATACTATGCTCATTTGGCAAAATAAACATAGTAGGGTTTTCCTAGGGCCCGTGACCTATCTGTCCACTGGTTCTTGGTCCTGATCACTGTTCCGGCTATGGTTTTTAACTTGTGGGTATTCTATATGTTAAAAAAAACAACACTATAATTCCTTAAAAAAAAATAAACCTCCTCTCTAGACACAATTGTGATTTTAAAATTTTTATGACTGTGTTTGTGAGTACCTATGTGTGCCAATAAGTATATAAACATCTATATGGAAGCCCACCTCATGTCATTCCACAATTGCCATCCACTTTTTTCCCTTAAAATGTCTCTCATTGGCTATAAACCTTCTAGGTAAACTAGGCTATATGCCCAGTGAACCCCCAGCCAGTGATCCTCCTCTTTCTGCCTCCTTAGCATTTGATTTCAAGTAAGCATCATTATACCTTGTATTTCTCACGTAGGTTCTGGAGATCAAACTCTATTGTGCTTACAAGGGGAGCATTGTACTAACTGAGCTATCTTGCAAGGCAAAGAGCCTCATGCCATTTCCAAATAGCCTCCAGTTCTTCAGATACATGTTTGCTTTTCTAGATGCCAGGGGCAACATGTGATAAAACATGTCTCCAGTGCATAGTACATGGCACAGTTTCCTAACATTTTATTGAAATTTCTCCATCCACTACCACTTGAGTTTAAAGCAAAATATGTCAAAGCTTCACACAAGGCTAGAAGAGATGGCTTATTGGTTAAGAACATTTGCTGCTTTCATAGATGACCCCTGCCCCATGGTGGCTCATAGCCACCTGTAACTCCAGGTCCAGGAGACCTGACACTCTTTTGTGGCCTTCTTGGGCATCATGTTGTCTTGTGGCTCACACTATATGCAGGCCACAGTCATACACTTAAAATAAAAATAGATGAACCTTTAGAATACTTTTCCATATTTTTTCCCAACAAGTGAACCTAGTTGTAGTTTTCTTTGCACATCTCAATGGCTCTTGCTTTATAAAAACCATTCCATAGCATAGTAGCTTACTACAACATCGAGTATTAATTAATCTGCAGGGCATGAGGTCTGAAGAATCAACAAGAGTGCTTGGGTGACTGTTTTAAACAAAGATGTAAAGATTTCATTTCCTGGACAACTATAGGTTTGGATCTGCTCCATGCGTAGATGTTCCACGTTGAGAGAGGACTTTCTCTTAGAAGCTCCATGGAAGCTGCTTTACACATGGGCAAGTCCTTGAACATAAGATGCATGACAAACTTCAAAGATATGACTCGGGCCTCTGTGCTTACATTGTATCACCTAAGCTCCAGAGGTGGTCTCAAGCCACCTAGCTAATCCTAGCACAGCCGTCTGCCCCTGTGACAAAATGTCTGAGGTGAAAAACTTGGAGGAAAAAAATGGTTCATGATTTTGAAGGTTCAGATAGTGATGTCTTGGCCTGATGACTGTTGGCATGAGATGAAGTGGAGCATCATAGCAGGGAGTCTGAGGTAGAGAAAGACTGTCTATCTCAGGGCAGCCAAGAAGCATAGAGAAGGTTCTGGGATACAGTGCATCCTTCAAAGGTACATTTAGTGACCTATAGCCTCCAGCTAGGCCTGAGAGCTTTCTAACATATTCAGCTACAAATTTAAGAATAGGTCAACCCACCCATAAAGATCTCACAATTCAGTCACCTCTTACTATCTTTTACTGTTTACTGCTGGATGAGGAATCATGCCTTCCACACATGAATATATATATATATACATATATATATATATATATATATATATAAAATGTATATGTGTATGTGTGTATGTGTATATGTAGAGAGAGAGAGAGAGTATAGATATAGATATTTCATCACACTATGAGCACTGAGATTGTGTTATTTACTGGAAAACACCTGTTTCTAGTTGTGATGTGACTCAGCCCTTGGTATACACACTTTTAATCTCTCTGGCTGGAATATAGACACACCCTTAGTTTACACCTTTAATCCCAAATAATGAAGGTAAAATTAGTTTATAAAAGGAAGCACCCGTGTTTGAAAGTGCTATCTAATTGAGTGGCAGACAAAGTGATGAATCAGAGAAAGATTTGACAGAATAGGATCTGCCCAACTCTCACAAGAAGAGAGAGGAAAGGAAAGCTGTTTAAAAGAGAGTGGTGGAGACGAAAGGGGCAGTTTTACTGGGAGAGTTTTACAGAAACAGGTAGAAAAGAGAACAAGCTAGACACAGGTGAAAACAGAATGAACCAGAGAATGAGATGGAGCCAGATTAGAACAGATGTCCAGAGTTAGAGGCCAAGCAGGGCAAAAAGTCAGAGGTCAAGAGTGAAACCTTGAATTGAATCAGTGAGATTGTAGAGAAGTTTGAGCCAGAACCGCTTTGTTGACCAGCCAGCCAGAAGCCAGAAAGAGCTAGGAAGGTAAGCCTTTGAGATGACAATTATTACAAGATACAAGACAATAAGTTGTGTGTGTGTGTGTGTGTGTGTGTGTGTGTGTATAATGCCATGGCACTTTCTCTCACCAGGTTCTTCCCAATATCGAGTTCATGTATATTTATTTATTTCCTTTGGTTTTTATATTATCTCTTCATCCATGACTACCAGCTCCTAGGATTACTTTCTACTAACTAAAATATTTGGGTGAGTGAGTTGATAAATAGCTGGTAGGTTATTTCTAGAATTTTCTTACCTGCAATGCAAACTATTGTCCCCTCATCTGCCTCATTCTGACCATCTCATAAACTTATTAATATATTGAAACTTCATCTAAAATAATTTAACTAAATCCTGCAATATTGGTATTTTGTTCAACTTGGATAGTGCTAGTAGGATTATACTTTAAGGACCATTTATCAAAAAACAAAACAAAACAAAAAACCAAAGTTTGTTTCTTCTTCTCCCTGTGTTCCTGAGTTGCTTATTTCTCACCCAATTTTTTTTTTCTACCCATGACAGGAGTAATGAATCCTGGCTCTATAAATGTATACCTGAGTCAGCACTCACAGCATGTGTCAATTTCTAAATGATTTCCTTCATTTCCTGACTTTGATGGCCTGATGTCTCCTTTGACACTAAGTGATGTAGTAATACAATGAAGTAGGTGAATGGTCTGGAGATGTAGTGGGAAGAACTGTTTGCATTTGTTTCTGATGAGTGTCAGCCATAGTTTACCTTTGGAAATCTACCTAGACACTGTTGTAAAGTTTTCTCTTGTTACGTAAAATCTGAGACTTAGGGATGGCCCAATGACCTCCAAGGATATTTTTCTTTGGGCTTTATGAAGCAGGAAGAACTTGCAAGTTCAGTGTCTTTAATTCAAGATGTCTAGCACACTGGTAGATTATAGTAGCAAGAAACAAGAAACAATCTAATGTCTGTCCATCTAAGATCCAATATATATGTGATGCTTGATATGTACACAAAGTCTAATATGGTCAAGATGAGTAATGTGTGTTGGGTAATTAGCTTATTTGTGAATCACATAACACCATCCTGCAGATTTTTGAACATAAATACCATTAGTTTCTTTTAAATAACTAAAGGTTAAGAATTTGAGTGATTTCCTGTTGAAGTCAATTTTAGTATATGTGTATGTGTATTTAATATAGTATATACTTAAGTATGCATGTGTGTTTATGTCTTCAAGTTCCAGTGGGGACCTGGTGTGTTTATATGGTGATAGTGAGTATTTCCTTTTCATCTGAAGTCACTGCACCTTTACCATATGGCCTCAATGAGAACTGAACAAGCACACTTGCCTAGTGAATATTATCAGCCCATCTATTTGGCTAAATAGTTTCTAGAGTCACTTGGCTGCCAACTTAGCCCTTCTACTTTGCAATGCTTTCTTCATGTCTTCTCTCACATGTGACCAGAAGAGGTCATTCTCATGATTCTCTCTTTTTATCCGTAAAGAACAGGTCAGCCTCTCCACCCAGCCAGATCCTGCACATCCTTCTCTAGAGTCTAGCTCAATAGTCTGCCTGACCCTCCCTTCCATGTACTGCCCCACCCCACCCCAACCTGCCAGATCTAGCCTGAGTTCCCCATCTAGTGCTCTGGTCTAGCATGGCCACCTCCCCCCCTTGCCCACTCTTAGCCAATCTCTAAGCTTCTTCTAAGACACATCTGCCTGCCCCAACAACCCACAGGCTTCTCCCATGCCACAATCCATTTAGCTATTAAGCAAGATATAACTCCACACTGCAGGCTTAGACTAGGATACACATGTCTTCCCCTGTGTCCATATGACTTACTTCCACCTAAGTCATTTTCAACCTCCAATACCTACATTCTCTCTTCTGTTACAGCGTGCTCTGCCCATGTCAGATGCAGAACTAAGAACTCCACATTCTCAGATCTTATTGAAAAATAAAAATATTAAAGATTAAGGTAATATTTGCACTCTAAAACATGTAAAAATGTTTGCCAATGAGAGGTACCAAGATGAACCCGAGGTCACAGAATTTAAAAGAATAATTATAAACTTTATCAAAGAATTCAAAGAGCCTGAAAAAGACACAAAGAAATAGCTCAATAAAATTAAGGAGAAAGACCTAAAGGAGAATAAATGCCTGACTGATGCCAAGGAAGCACAAAGCCTAAAAGAAATGGATGAATTTCTAGATTCTGACAAGCCACCAAAAGTTAAACAAAAGAAAAAGTAAAAAGAAAAACTTAAAAAGACACATAACAAAGAATGATATTAAACTAGTAATGAAAAGCCTTCCAATTAAAAATGACCAGGCCAAGATGGATCCACAACAGAATTTTATCAGACTTTCAAAGATATATAGCCAATACTTCTTAAACTATTTTAAAAATATAGAATCAGAAGGAGAACATGCTTCAACATAATAAAAGCAACATATGAGGAATCTACAGCCAATGTCATCCTAAATGGAGAAAAGCCTGAAGCAATTCTACTGAAGTCAGGGATGAGACAGAAATGTCCATCCTCTCCACTCCTTTTCAATATTGTACTGGAGGCACTAGTTGGAGCAATAAAGCAGAAGAAAATTAAAGGGTTGCAAAATAGGAAAAGAAGATGTCAAACTCTCCCTAGTTATAGATGACATAGTGTACATTTGTGATCCCCAAAATTCTACTAGAAAACTTCTAGAAATGATAAACAAATACAACAAAGTGGTAGGGCGCAGAATCGACATGCACACATGAATAGCTTCTCTACACACAACAACAACCAAATAGAGAAAGAGATCACGGTGCAAAAAAAAAACAAGGAAACTGAAAAGGAACCATTGCTACCCCCAGGAGGTGCGATTGAGAGAAGAATAGAAGAGTATAGTAATCTGATGAGGACAATTGGAAAAACAGGGGAATCTAAAATTAGGGATGCAGAAGAGATAAGTAAAGAAGGAGAGGGGGAAAGTGACAGTAAGCATGTATGGCAAAAAGGTATAAAGAATCATACTGTTAACTACCTAAAAATACTTGTAATACACAATGTTTGTGCATAAAGCAACATATATAGTTTAAACAAATTTTTGACCTCTGGGATGCTAATGCTCCCTCTAAGAGCTAAAGACCAATTAACAAAAATTCCAACACCAGGCAAAAGAAGCCTTCTTTTGAGTTATTCGTCAAGAGACTCTCAAACCATTATAGGTAGTTGCTATTGTTATTGGTTGCCCTCTCAGAGATATAAGGTAAGTCCCTATTGCTGAAGGCACCATGCAATTCAAGCACAGAACCAGAGCCCCTTGAGCTTAAAAGCCCCTCTCTGGAGATGAGCTTTCATGATACCAGAAAGTGCAATACAAGCTTCCAAAAGAAGGAGGCAAACAACAGTTCTACCCAGCTCTGATACCTGTGAACCACAATGACAGCCAGCATGGCATGATAACTTAACATGTGCAACCGTGGTGCACATGCCTTGGTGGTAACCAACAACTCTTTAATTGGACTTAGTGCCCACTCAACTTGAAGGATATTATGGCTAGTACTAGAAAACTAATCAATTTACCCTGGGCTAGTAAGGTTATTGATCTTGGAGGAGAACCTACAACTTCTTTACTAAACTAGCATAATCCCTAACTATATCCTAAATATTTGTCTTTAAATCCATATGTGCATTCAGTACCCCACATCAAAGAAAGTTCTCTTTGCAACAGATGGAGACCATTCCAGAAATCTATAGCAAATTAAACTGCATACTTATGGAGCCCAGTCCTGGAAGATACATCTATAATACCACTCTTGCACCTAAGGCCCAGGGATCATTTTGGAGGAGAAGACAGGAAAATTGTAAGAGCCAGAGGATCGTGGAGTTTGCTGTGAGACTGTGTCTCCTAAGAATGTCAGACGATATACCCATAAAGTCTTACCTACATGACTGCGTAAACATGTGCTGAACAAGGACAACAACATGCTAACATACATGGGGAAAGTCCCAGTCTTATACAAAGAATGGCAGGCAACTAAGGAATGATGAGAGTTGGAAAAACAATCTTCCCCAGGGAAGAACACTCTAATTGGTTATCCAATACCCAGTGGTCATCTCCATGTATGTCTATTTGTGTGTGTGCATATGCATGTGTGTGTGTGTTTATATATAGACTATGCAGTCTAATATATATGTGTGTGAATATACATGTGTGTGTGTGTGTGTATATATATATATACACACATTATACACTTTTTTTCAGTCCATGTATTCTGGCCATGGTTCCTGATTCCTCATCTCTTCCAGATCCTCCTCCATACCTCCAACTTATCCATTCCCACACCATTTTCATACTTTTTTTCTCTCACCCTTTAGAAAACAAACAGGAAAAAATAACAAAAAACAAAGAACAAAAAAAAAGATAAAAAATAAAAAGAATAATTTGGAAAGTAATTTTTACAAGCCTAGGGTATTGATATTTCAATGTAGTTGAATTTGGTTAAAAGCTATGAGACATTTATGCTAAATTGCCATTAGAAGAATGCTTTAATATCAAGATCATTGTACCAGAGAAAAGAAGAATAGCCATCAAGTTCTAGAAAAAAATAAAGGAAATAAAAAAGCTGATAAGTAAATAAATACAGACAGAATAGGTCAAACATTATTAAAAATTGAATATTGATAGACTCTTTCCCTCTGTCCTGCCACAGGGGATCATGTTTGATTAGCACAGTGTCTCCCCCTTTCCTTGCTCTACTTAAAGGGGAAAGAGCTTTCCTGCTAGAAGAGATGTCATGGAAAACTAAGCAGTGAAAAAGATTAAAGAAGGAAGAAGTTAGCAATAAAAAAAAAAAACCTGAAGAACAGAAAGAGGACTTGTGCCATGTGGAATAAAGAAAGACGGGGAGTGAGGGAACCAATAACAAAGAATTAATTATCAGTATTAATTATTAGCATTAGTCAGTATTGAAGCAGAGTTTGGTTCTTTTTAATGGCCACTGGAGGATATAAACAAGACATTTGATTGCTGCTTAATTCATTTTGGCTATTGAGCTAGCGGAGTCTGTGTAGACTTGGTGCCACAGATTCACTCAGACATGCTGGGCATCCAGCAGTATTTGTTACAGTGTGTGTTATGTTTGTTTGAGTCATCACTGTATCTCCCCTAGGCAGCTATGAGAGACGGAAGTGAGTCAATATGATGCCATCATATCCCTACCTCTCGGCATGAAAAGGTGTCTAATCTGGGATTCATGGTGAGCCACAAGTACCCCAGAATAGCAAAATTGTTACCCCACACAAAACCAAAAATTTCCTTAAAATATGAGATTATTTTTGTACTAGTGTGTGTGTGTGCATGTGTGTGTGTAAAATACAGAGTGTGAACTGTGTACATGACAATATCATGTCAAAACGTTAGCCATGTCTATGAACTTAATACAAAAGAGGCTCCCATAAAAATATATCACATAAGTAAAACCTTTTACTAAGGGCCTGGCTACTGCTTGATTGCCATTTATCACTCCTGACTTTCACAGAGCAATCCACGCCATTGAATGATCATCTACAGTAGGGCTTTTGACTGACAGTTCACCTGCATCTTTGTAGAGCATGAAATTTTCTTTATATTCTCAATCTCAGCACTAGATGTTTCCTCCAGAAAGTTCATAGTGATCAGGCTTAGGGTGGATTCCAGGGCTGAGAACCTTTGTTCTTAATATAAAATGTGAAATTTCTACCTTTGGTGGGTGTGTTTTGTATGTGTGTGGGGATATGTTAAGTAGATCAAAATGAGTCCCACCATACCATAAATCTCCAGAAAAATGAGATAAAATTGCTTGGTGCTTTGGTTTAAGAAAAAAAAATGGAAACAAAGTATTTCTAGTTCCAGAAAGTGAATTTGAAGACATAGGAAGAATTGAATCATTGGCTCCACAGCAAGGAAATAAGCCAGAGAGACCAACCTTTTCTTAATGAGAACTTGTCTCTATCTCTATCAAAGGCTTGAGTATTCAATTGGGCATTGTAGCTCAACGGTAAAAGCCATGCCTAGGATGTGTGAGGTCCCAGGTTCCATTCCCAGCACTGAAATACACACAAATGACTATTATTTTGACTTTTTTTGTTCTCACTTAACTTCTACTTTACATCAATCACCAAACCATGATGGTTCTTTTATGTCTCTTAGTCCTATCTATTTCTTCCTTTTATCTCCCTAGTGCAAGCTGTTCATGTCTTGAGTGGACCACTACAATGGGCTCCTGATGCTCCTCAGCTTCCAAACTGTCCCCTCTAGCTCATTCTTGGAGCCACATCAATGACACCTCTAAGATCCGTGTGTGCAATATAGAAGTCTCCCCACTGTTTATGAGGATAATAAAGGTGGGCTGTGATATGGACAACAAAAAAATATAAGTAGAGCAGAGATGGCAGGCCATAGATGATGGAAGGACATGGAAAGAGATCTGTCTGAGAGGGAGCAGAAGGTCTCGGGCAGGTCAAGATTAGAAGCAAAATGAGTTCAAATAAGTTTGGATTATCCCCCTGCAATTGGGTGGGTCTTGGGGGCTGGCCAGAATGTAACACATTGAGGAATGAACAATTGATGGTGTGGGAGAGTGTGAAGGTAATCATTTGGGGATTTCAAACAGCATGTTGGAAAGAATTCACTTCTTTGAAATTTTATGTGAAAGTGAATTCATTTTCTGTGATGAGTCTTCTGGAAAGCAAGAGGAGTCCATAGTAGGATTTTCAGTTTGGGCTTGTGTCTTGAACAGTGACTGATACCTGTAGCCAACAGGTTTCCACAAGAACACCGTCCCACTTTCCAAACCCCCTATTGCTGTTGGTTTCAATATTTGGCTTTTCTCATAGTGAAATCTCAAGGTATTGATCATGGTTGTCTATTACACTATGAGAACTGTTCAAGTGACACCTTCAGTAACCTGGACTTTTTGCCAGAAATCCCAAAAATATAATTTTTTATTTTTTATATATGAGTGTCACTTGCATGTATGTATAGGCACCCCATATATGCAGTACCAGACAAGGCCAGAAGAGGGAACTAGATCTTTTGCTAAATACAGTTATGATCCATCATGTACGTGCTAGAAACTAAACCTGGGTCCTCTACAAGAGTAGCCAGCACTCTTAAGTGCTGAGCCATCTCTCAAACCACTAACACTTATATTTTTGAATCATTGATTTTAGACTGGATTCCAACATTTATAAAATGAAACATCATCAACTCCAAAGCTGGGAGAAAAAAAAATCTAGCAACACGTCTTAAAGTCCTGAAGTGATCAAAGGATGTGAAAACCATACATTCTAGTGTGGGCAAATTGTCAGGAGCAACTCTGGCCATATGGTCACTTCAGATAAAGCATGTGTTTGCTGGTGGCTGTAGCTAGCCACAATCTCTACCTATCTGCCTAACCCCTAGGAGTTGTGACATCTTTTTAAATCCAGCATTGCCTTTGTGAACACTCAGGGACTGTGAGTTTTTGAGTTTGTTGGAGGCTCTGCACGAAGGACCTTCAGCTGATTGGCCCGTTAGCATCTAACACATCAAACCCATGCTAGGTGCCCAGAATATGCTGTGAATTGGAGTTGCTGTGCCCCACAAAGTCACTGTGTGCATCTGGGTATGTCACTCACACAACCTTTCTGCTCTTGAATGCCCTTTATCCTATGTCAAGCTCAATCACCACATTGGCTGTCAGCCATTCTGCCTCAGCTGCTCACTCTTTCTGCCTCAGCTCAACTCCTTTTTTCTCTTGAAGACTTTTCCAGAAAGTCCTTAGATTACATCAGAGCTCATGATGTCATACCTTCAAAACATTCTTGACTCGCACTTCTTTACCCTTGTTAGATGTTATGTGTGTTGGGGTGGTTATGTCAATTTTTCTATTGTAAGCTCCAAGAGTGGAAACAAAGCCAGGGTTCTTACTAATGGATCCACCACTCCTCATCTAGAGTCATAGGCATGGCAAATGCTTGGGGTTTAAAGAAACGAATGAATGAGTGGATGAATGAATGAATGGATGAATGAACGCTGTCAAGAGGTAGGCCTTAAGGAGTGGTAAGCCAATAATTCAGAGTGTGGTTATCTGTTTTTATTCTGTGGAGCTCTGGCAGATGTCTGCCTCTTGAAGTTTAAGCATTATAGACATGGGTGACTTGGAAGTGGGTTGTCTTGTATCCATGTGTATCCTGAAGACATCCTGAACCTTTTGTTCAGTTTTATCTTCTGCAACTGATACAGAATTTAAAAAAAAATAAAATAGGGGATGGCCAAACTGACCAGACAGGATTCGCTGTTGAAGACAGGACAGCAGTTTCTGTACTCATTGGCTTACACAGGTAGTCTTTCATGGCCATACCTTGGTCTGTATTTCAGAGCAGTGCAGTAGCAGTGCCTCCTCCCAATGTATGGGCTGGTGGCTATGAGACACCCTCTTAGGTCTAGCCGTGGAGTTTCTGTTGATCGAGGCATTTTGTAAGCATCATTAACCTCATCGTGTCCAGTCATTGCAAAATTAGCGAAGACATGGAAAGTACAATGGAAGGATGTATGCTCAGGACGTAAATGACCTGGTCCCAGATGGGTATATGTCTTCTGCGTACCTATGAAGTTTGCGTGCCTACTGAGTGTCTGTAATGTTTGATTCCAGACAGATGTGATTTTGTCCACCAGGAAAAAGAAAAAAACCAATTATCCACACAAAGTTTAAAAATATATATATAGGTTCTCTAGTCACACACGCCTCATCAGTAAGCCAGGGCACATAATTAATTGGCCAGAAGGCTCACTGGGATTAATTAGCAGTTGTATGGGAAGAGTTTAGCTCAGACTTCCAGTGCAGAGGATATTCTAGAATGACCAGTTCCTGGATTTCCAATCCAGGCCCTATCATGGGGGAATCTCACTGTTCACCCGTAATAGGACTGGGGGCTCTTGCCTCTGTGGGCCAGCACATGCACGTGCACACCTGGCTCAGGCCAGCAGAGGGCAGCAGTACGCTGTGCGTGCTCAATTTGCATTCCAAATTAGCAGATCCCTGAGGTACTGACAAAGAAAGGAAGTGGGTGCCCCAGGCCTAGGCTAATTTTCTCTGGGTGTTAACACTGGCCTGAATAATAGCAAACCCAGGCCTTTTGCAGTTCATTGAATGTTGTTCTTCTCCTCTGCCATAGAGAGAAATGAATACGCCACTAGGAACTGTCATCACAGACAGGAAGTAACTTTAATTAAATATTGTGAAAGTTGAAAAGTTTTTACAGCTTGAATTTTTGAAGAAAAAAAAAAGAAAGAAAAAGAAAAGAAAAAGAAAAAAGAAAAAAGAAATTATAACAATCTCTACAGTAGTTAAGTGCTCTAACAATTGGACTGTACAGTGTGTGTCTATTGAAAACGTTTGAGAAGAAGGTGAAAGATTTGAAGATTAAGAGATGGCGAGTTCACAGAGCTGCATCCTACATGGTGAGGTCGGGCGTGGCGTCTGCATATCCAGTCATCCAGAGGCAGGACTCTTCCCCCAAAACTGAAATCTGAATTGAATTCTCTACTCCATCTTCTTTTAAAAGCCATATTCTGTATTAAGGGGGGTCAGGGGGGTTATCTTAAAGGAACTTGAAAACAAGATTTTGTGCAGAAGAAAGTGGTTCCTAAAACCAGACTACTTCTCCATCCTCTCATCAAACAGAAGCAACAAAACACAAGCGATACACGTTTTCTTTTTAAAGGCTCTTTGGGCTTTCCAGTAAAGTTCTCACCACGGCACATGGCTAACAGATTGGTGGCGTCTTTTGTCAGGGTCTGAGCCGGACATCTCACCAGCTCGCTGCTCGTTCCTTTGCAGACAGTTGTCTGGCTTACCAGACAAAATATGGCTTTAGACCTTAGACATCTTCAGGCCAGCGCTTACCACACGAATTCAGACAACCTTTCTGAGTACGGAGAAGCAATGCTAAACCTTGCTTATATTTTTTCCAGTTTCTTTTTATTATTATTATTATCATCATCAGTTGTCATTATTATTATTTCTCACCATGAAAAATCGGCTTTCCTCCCTCCCCTCCCCTACCAGCACCCCCTCCCAACTTCCCTCCCCTGCCCGCCCCATCCCATAAAAATCCGCACTCTGACAGTCTAGTGAAAACCATTGAAATCCATACGGGGCATGCACAGTCGCAGCATTGTTAATGTTCACTTGCTCTACTAGAAAAAGTAACATTGTCTTAAAGTAACAAAACAGTTCTTTTGTGCTTTTCGATTTCTTTTTTTTTCTTCTTTTTCTTTTTTTTTTTCTTAGAATGTTAGTGATGGCTGACAGTTGGGGGGGTGCACAGTACAATGTACAGGTGAAATGGATATGATTTGCATTGTTAAGGCATCCAATCTGCTGGTTTATATTTATGTGAAAGACAGAGAATATACAAGCAGACTTAAGAAAGAAAGTATGTTCATTGATCTCTATGAAGTTTCTCCCCCAAATTTAATGCACAAAATGCGTCACTCCAAAGGGAGAGATTCCATGCATATTAATAGAGTAAAACAGCATTTTTTGTATGCTTCCAAAGCAAAGGATACATTATTTTTAAATCTACAGAACTAAATACTACAAGAATAATATGCTACTATTTTTTTGCCATATATTGGAAAAAACTTCTTAACTTACAAATAATACAAAAATAGACAATGGCTTTTGGGTGGAAATTAAAAAAAATGAAGCATGGTTTAAAACAATACTAAAAATACCTATAAATGAATTGTTTAAAAATCACATTGAAACAGCTAATACAACCATAGGTGACCAAACTATTCGCGCGCACTGTTCACAAAGCAAACACACACACAAAAATAAACTGGGGGTGGGGTATGGGATGAAGGAGAGAAAAGCAATGTACAAATTCCAAAGATAAATACATTATTTATATGGATATTTTACAAAATCCCCATTAAAACAAACAAACAGAAAGCCTTTGAATTAACTTTGCAAGTATGTGCGAGCTAAAGGTAGTGCGCTTTTTATTTCTTTGCAAAATATGCAGTAAAATTGTTTTCCTGTGTGAGATCGAAAATCATCTTAAGACATTAAAATGTATAAATAAAACAACAACTTTGGCAAAAAAATCACAAAAGAAATCTACAGTATTTATAACTACATACAGAAACAGAAGGGCAAAGAAGGTCAGCAGGAACACGCCCCCTCAGAGCCTTGCTGGCTGAACCTTTGCTATGGATTCTTTAAGAACACTTCCCAGTTGAAAGCAAAATTTCCCATAGAAAGATGAGTTTGAAGCCTCAACCTTCCCTTCCTCTCTCCCAGTTTCCTTTCACACTGAACTCCAAAGCACTTTACCTGTTGACTGAATTTATAACTTTCCAACCATTCGGGGTCTTGCAGGTACAGACCCCTGTGTGATTAGAGAGCCCGGAACAGCATACCTACCTGGCTTTGTGAGTTTGCTTTGTTTGGGTTTTTGAGCCCAGATAAGATAGAGAGTTAATATTTAGTATTCCAGCGTGAGTAAGCTTAGATCTCTTGATGGTGGAGTGTGAGCGAGATTTTGGCTTGGTAAACTGGAGGGCATATGTGGAATTCTGTGCCTGGACCCTGTCCCATGAAGTCTTGAAGGAGATTCTCGCTCGGAACATGTACAGCTCCACTCTCAGAGGCTGCTGGCTTCAGGAGAAGTTGACGTTAAGTAAAAGAATAAGATCGGGTTTAAAGATGCAGGGTTTTTTTTTGTTTTGTTTTGTTTTGTTTTCATTTGTTTTTAAACAATCTGTCTAGAGGCACTGGATTTTCTGAGTACAAGGGAAAATGTGATCATGTATGTCGCTCGGTAACTTTCCAGGCTACACTTATTTACACAGTTACTTAAGACAACCATACAAAAGAGAGAAGGAAGCTTGCACTGCTAAGGGATGGCCTGTTAAGTTAGATATTGAAAATGCACGGTCTGAGCTAACTACCACTGATATGCTTTAAGGCGCAGAAGCCGACCCTTAGTTTTCTAAAAAATCTAACTGGCATTCCTATTCTGTCCCATACAAGCTTTTTTTTTTTTTTTAATTTATTTTTCCCTGTTTTTCTTTTTTTTTTTTCCTTTTTAGCTTTTTTGTAAATATCACCACTTCATTCTCCCCTTACATAGCTTTAAAAACATCATAAATTAAAACATGGAGTCTTATTTATAGTGGCCCTTGGGTGTAGCTTAATGGTTTATAAAAGACAAATGGTTGCAGAGTTAAGCTTAAGAAAAAAAAAAGAGAAAGAAAGAAAAAGAAAATGTGGGTTTGCTTTTTATCAATACAGAATAAATATATCCCCCAGATACTTGGGGGGTACAACTTTAACCAACACCCTGCTCTGGCAGATCCCCTTTCCAATTTCAGTATTTGCAAGGTCGGTGATTTTGTTTAAAAATCTGCAGTTATTGTGTAATTCCTCTTAAAAAGGCCTGAGTTAAAAGTTCCACTCTGGGACTCATGTCAGATTACTTTCGTAGCAGAATCCAACCTCTTCATTAATAAAATTCTTCAAGGCAATTCTTTCACATGGGAGGGACAATCATGCCAGATATCGCTACGGAGAGAAAAGACAGAAGTCAACGGTTTTGCATCCAAACATTTCACGAGGGAGGAGAGACACAATAATTAAAAAAAAAAAAAACCAACCCACACATGACAATGGTAATTGAATATTAACCAGATGTCCCTGCATCTTCCCAGGAATGAATTGTGTCATAAAATATACATGTACCTTATTAAAAATTATATACATGTATATGTGTCTCTAACAGGGTATCCTAAACATTCCTCCAAATCTGACTTCAATTTTAAGACATAGCTGGAAAGTTGCATAGCTTGAATACCATTGGGAAAGTTGCAGCCTCAGACTTTGCAAAATAGTGAGAATTTTCAGTTTGTCATTCTACCCCCACACACACACACATCACATACGAAATATAAAATAAAGAAATGGCCCGCTGTCACTGCCAACAATTTCTGCAAACAGTCTCTCCTTATGTTCTGTATTAGCATGAAAATTAAGCAACAGAGCAACCATCTGAGGGCCTTCCCTTCAGTGCTAGCTGGAAAAGGATATGCCAGCCACAGCAGGCATTGTTCACAGGGAGAGTGAAGTCCGGAGAAAGCATGGGGTTGGAGGAGAGAGCATATTTGCCTGAAACTGTAGAATGCCTTTTCTACTTTCAGGATTTCTGGAATGATCTGAGCATTGCCGCCAATAATAATTAATAATAAATAAATAAATAAATAAATAAATAAATAAATAAATGTAGCCTTTGAAGGGAAGACCTGTTTTGAGTCAACCCAATTTTTATTTTAGAGTTTGGAGTTAGGAGCTGGATAGCAGTGTTTAGAAAATTCTGCCACATGCCTGCCCACTTGGGAGTGCATTCCCCTGAGATGGCTAAGTGTCTGCCTGACCCTCCACCTCCTTGGCTGGAACATGAAATGAACTGCAGCACTCAAGAGTTAGTGGACATTTAAACAGACGTAGAGAGCCTGGGTGTAACTCCAAGGCAGGTTACCTCTGCCTGTGAACCAACCATTCCTACTTCTTGGATCTAGCTGAAAGCACTGTTAAAACTTCTCTGGTCTGTGTTTGCCCCTACATCAAACAGATACCACTCCATAGGGCACACTTAAAATAAAGGGTGTGGAAAATAGGGGTTTGCTGTAGGAAAGACATCCTGGTAGCTTGAAAATATACCAAGACTAGAGAGATGTCTGTGTAAAACCAAAGACATGGCTGTCTTTGGCTACCAATGATAACACGGAAAGAAAAAAAGAAAAGCCTTTTCTTTCCTTTTTATTGACAAATCTAAACTTAAGTGAATATTCTTGTTAGTGATTAATGCGTGCACGGGAAAAGCGGACCTCCTTCCCTTCCTTCCTTTGTCTAAACCATCATGTGTGGAAGATGTACCTTTAAAAATAAAGGAACCCCATTAGCACAGATGGACAGAAGGAGGCCAGGCCATGTGCCCCCACATTCATTACTCTGGCTTCTCTACCCCAACCCCTGACATTTTAGATTCAATTAAAAGAAAAACCCAAAAGTATTTTGCCAAACACTTTTTCCGTTAATTTTTAAACCCATCTGTATTCGCAAGGAAATTCAATCCACATGTTTCTGATTCATTTACACGTAAATCATCCAAATGTTGTTTTGCAAGAGCCCTTTTGCAGTCCAAAAGCTCCTGGAGTCCTTTCCTAAACCCTCATAAGCCTTTCTTTCTTAGAAACAGGAAGTCGTCTTTTGCCAAATGCAGCCTGACTTAAGCCCCCCACCCCCACCACCCAAGATTTGGGATCAGTTGGAAAAGCAGTCCCCTTAAGAGCTGAGTGAGCCCTAGATTTCACTGAACTGGGGGGGGGGCAGGGGGGTGTTTCAGGGGCTTAGTATTTAAACCCTGGGCCTTAACTTGAGAATTCCAGATGCTGCAGTCTCCTGTATAAGGATTGGTGGCTGGGGGGTGGGGGGGACCTCAGTGTGCTGACTCAGTGTGACTTTGGGTCCCTAAGCATGTGCCAGGTGCATCCTCTACCCTTATTATAAATAGCAGGATGCAAAACCCAGATAGCAGGAAGGTAAAGCTGGTAGCCAATGAAGCAAGTCTCTCTTCCTTTCTACAGAAAAATAAATAAATAAATAAATAAATAAATAAATAAATAAATAAATAAATAAAACTATGTTCCTGGTGTAGAAGGACAGGCTCTGTCCTGTCCTGGGATAGACAGCTCAGGAAGTGTCAATAAGATCTAAAGTGAAGCAGAGAGCTGACAAACCTGCTGTTTTAGCCCGTGGATTCTTAGATGTGTCCACCACAGCCTAGATGGACACTTACCATCTGGGTCCTATGAAAATATCCTATGAGGATAGCATGAATTTAAAAAAAAATTTAAAATAGTGTCTTGTTACTCAAATAATTTCTTTGATTGATTAGATTAAGCTTCCTCATAGGCTTTCATTAAAAGTTCCCCACCAAATTCACTAGTGAGCAGCCGGTACACTTCTTGGTTTGATACTTGTAAACCTCATAGCCTTGGGAGACTCAGCTGACACTTGAGTGAGCAGTCTCCTGGATGGGAATGAAGGGGATGTGGCAGAAGGCATGCCTTCTGCAGAGGGCTTGTACTATCCCGGGATGCTGGCTCAACCAGGTTTCTGACTTCTCTGAAGAGAATTTAGAGTAGTAGACATTTTCAAACATGATTTCTCTGCTTATAAATGTTTATAAACAGCTGGTGTTAAGATCAAATATACTTAAAGGGCACCATGGGATGGCATGGCTTGTCCCGACTCTGCCAACTCTTCTAGGCCAGCCTACAGAGTATAAGTCTAACACAAGGTCTATTGCCCTTTACACAAGGCCTGCAGTTACTTATTTACAAGTTTCTGTAAAGAGTGACTGCACCCTACACTTTTCTTACTCAACAAAAATGCTAGCCCTTTGTTGCCTGAGTCTAGGCACCTCAAAAGAGGCCCTCCCAATAAAGAAACCTCACTGCGTGACTACATGACAATCCTGGGTCTAGAAGCTGTTTTTCTATCTGTGCTGCAATCTGAAAATGAATTATGTGGGTGAGAGGGATGGGTATCGGAGGCCTGGAATGTCCCAAAACTGCTGCTGGAATGCTGACTTGCTTAAGTAGAGCCCAGGCTGATTCCCATGAGACAACACATTCCCAAGGCTCTGTGCCAAGACATCATCACAAGACCACAGTGGCTCTGCCATGGTCCCCAGTGTCTGGGTGATCATGTTTTCTGAGGGGAACCCCAAAACTCATTATGTTGAAAGGCAATTTAATCCATCTTAAAGGTTCCCATTTTGACAAGAACTAAGACACTGGCTGAAAGCTCCACAGAGTTGGGAGAGACTAAGGATGTAGTCTTTCCCCAAACTACCCCAGGTATAAATATTATGGGCTCATTAGGTGTGCAGTGAGGCAAGACCTTCTGCAAACTGAAGGGGGGGGGAGGTTCTGTAAGAGTTGATACTATGGTGCATAATATTTAGGGTCAAGAAAAGCCCAAATGTCAATAAGATATAGGGGGAGGAGGGTTGCCATGACTACTACTTCACAAAATCTCCCTGATCTTCTTATCTTAGTTAGTGGACATTTTGGTGGCATGTGATTGTTCTGTCCCGACTCTGAAGTCCTCATGTAGGACTCAGGCTCTTCGGGACAACTGTTTTAGAAGGAAAAAGACATTTGTTCCCATGGACAAGGGTTGAATAAAGCTGATGACTCTAGCCTTTGAGCTACAAAGACAGACTTACTTGGGAGTCTATGGTTAAGAGTTATCGATGACTTCATCGTGATAAGAATGGGTGGAGCCCTTTCTACATGTTTATCAGTCAATCCAGAGGGTAGCTGCAGTTTCCAGAGTTTTACACATGGCATTAATTGGCCTGAGTACGTGGGAAAGAGCTCTGCAGGCAAATGCCTTTAGCAAGCAAGATGGACAGTTGGCTCTGCTTATCCGTGGACTTAGCATCTGCACATTGGCCAATCACAGATCAGCATCATGAGGATGGGCCTTATATTAAGAGGAATGAGTTGGACTCAGAAAGACAGGTACCACCATCCTCACTTAGACATACAAGCTATAAAGCTAATCTCACAGAAGCAAAGACTAGGATGCTGATTGCCATAGCTGGGAAGCAGGGTAGAGAGGAATGGCAAAATGATGGCCAATGGGTACAGTGGACAGGTAAATAGGAGGACAGGTAACTTCTAATAGCACAGGAGTCCAACTGACAGCAACCAACCAAATGTTTCAGATTTGCTAGTAGAGAGAACTCACTTTCCTTATAAAGAAGTGACAAATCTCCCAGGTAACAGATGCAGTAACACATTGCTTATAGGAATGCTCTTGGTACAGGCACTTCTCATCTTAAAACAATACTCTCTCTGGGCTGGAATACCTAGTTACTTTTCATCAGAGAAGCAGTTCAAAGGCAGCTAGCCTATGAAATGACCTGACTCTGCTTCATGCTACTTCCCTCTATAGTCCATAGCTGGGAGCCAGCCTCTCTTGGGTAGATCTGTCTCACTAACCTGGGTATTGTGTCTTTCCCAATATAGGGAAGTTGCTTTCAAAGTTGTTAGACCTTGTTCCTCTACATGGATGTAACCTGGTGGCTCAACTATAATATGGCAAAGCAACCTGGAGGCTGAAAAGTTGAGGGAATGCTTAAGGTTCCTCTATCTGCTAATCCAGTGTCTGTGGACCAGCTATCTCAGCTCCCTGTCTCCATGTCCTGATCTGTAAGTGGATGGAATAAGCAGACACCTCAAAGAGCAGCAGGGAGGGAGCCTTGTGTCAGGGCATAAGCCAGGCTGGGAGCAAGCTGGTGTGACTCTCCATTCTCACCCGCACACCAAGTCATGGTGACGATCTCCTGCTGGCAAAGGGGTGGTGAAGGATCAGGCTTTAACAAAATGGAGGACATTCAATTAACAGTGATAGTCAGAGGTAAATAGGCCCTTAAAAAATGTAAATGGTCTAAATGTGTCACATCTAGTCTTGTTTACATGGTCAATTTGCTTGTCCAACTCTTCACTGGACACTTGTCCTGTCTGAATAAATGATCAATGTTCTGAACTGGGTGAGTCAAAGTGAAATGTCCTACTATAGGTGGAGCAGGCAGAGGAAGCACAGAACAATGCTGAGACCCTTGACCCATCTCAAGGGCCCATGGAAGTCTGTTCAGTGGGAAAGGAGGAGGGTCAAAACTAAAAAATGAGGTGAGAAGTGTCTGAAAGGCCACTGTCAGAAGGTCCCATTACCCAATGGACACTCAAAGATCCATGCAAGAGATCTCTGTACAAAACCAGTCTACCTGGCCTGAGATGTATTTCCAGAGTAAAATACTTCCCACCTTTCTTTAAGATGATAGACTAGTAAGTGTATGTCTTATTGATGGCAAGTTATTCTAGGCACTGACTTTGCTATGCCAAGCAATCTATCCACAGGTTCTCAGGAATGTTCTTAAAAATTCTGCCAGAGGTAGAGAGGCAGAAGGATGTGGTTGCTCAGTCTCTGGGGTTGTACCACTGAGGTTCAATCTTGACTTCAACGTGTCTTGACTATGCCCCTTAAGTGACCTAAGCTTGACTGTACCTTTCTATACATTAAGGGGAGTACTGAGCTCTGAAGGTCTTGGGGGAACCAGAGTGTACTTACTTCAGCAGAAAGTACCCAGAACGTAATATGTGTCTATATGTTAAACGGGGCATACACTTCCACATGAGAAATAAAGCTGGGAAATCCCAGGTGTGTCTCTGCCCTTCTGACCATTCTCTGGTCTCCACAGTTGCCCTCTATGAGTGATCTACTGGGCACAGAAGCCAGGCTTTGAGTGGTGCCGGGCAGGGATTATGGGCAGAATCCTGTGGCTTTCATTCACCTCCACCGCCTGCCTGATGTCTGTGACCTGTATTTACTCTCCCTAAGCTCGATCACCAGGTACTGTACTGATCTAATGGTCCCCATACGTCATCAAGACATTGTAGGGATTAAATAGATAAAGCCTGCTCTGTGCTTAGTGGAGCACCTGGCATACAGTTTGGTGCTCACTAGATGGTGGTTGATTATTTTATTGATCTTATTTCCCTGCAAGCTGTCTTGGGAATCTGGGATACATTCTTGGGAAGTGTTAGGTTCTAGGAAGAGATGAATTTTTTTTGGCCTGCTTTTGATGTCAATGACTTTCACACACCAGTTGGGAGGAGTCAAGCAACATTGCAACCTCCCTCCACTTTGAGTTTTCTTATCTGTAAGGTAGGGATTGTGAACATCTGTGTCATCATCCTACTGTGGGGGACACATGAGGTCCCAGAGGCCTGATACCATTCATGGAGCCGAGCACATGAGAAGAATGTAAGGAAAAAGTCGGCACGTTTTACATTTTTTTTTCTTCCCTCAATGAATGAAAAAGGTCAGCTCAAAACCTGATGGTCCCAACACTTCCCATACTTCATGGTGGAAGGGAGACTCTACAGCTTTAATATGAACTGGAATATTCCAGTGGTTCTCAAGAGGTCTTTGATGTTTGTTATACTTGTCCCTTAACCTTGGGCTCTCAATGAACTGCAGCTGTCCCCCTCTCTGCCACATCTTTACACAGCCTCATCCTGATACAAGCTACAAGAAGAGAGGGCTGAGTGACCTACTTCAGGGGAAGGCCTGTCCCAGGAGAGACTCTGTCATGAAGAACATGATAGTATCTATAAAACAACGGTCAGATAAAGGTGACAACAAAGAATGGAGAGGAACAAAAGAGAAATGGTGGCATTAGTAAATGCCTACAGTGTTCTCTAGCAAGTCCTGAGCTGGAGCAGAGTTCCTGGAGCAGGAAGGAGGATGCTACAGACACAGAGGAGGCATGAACAGTCCTAACAGCTGAGACCGGAGACTATCAACACGAAGGCAAAGAGGAGCTGGGACAGAGAGAAGCTGGTAGACCCCAGGGGCTAATTCCCATCTGCACCCCCCCACTCACAGCAACAGTGAGACACCTGCTTCAGATCTCTGGAACTTACCTTGCAGGCTGTTCCCGTTGGTGCTGGTGCAGGTGGGAGGCGGGGAGGTCTGGGGTCTGACAACTGGTGCGAAAGCACTCTTCTGTTTCACGGCAGAGACCATGTTGGCTGGTGAGAAGGAGAAGATGCCCGAGGAGCTGCTGCAGTTGGAGGGGAGGCTTGTAGATGAGGCCATGGTGGGACTGGATGGCACAACTGAAGGTTACGATGAGAGAGGAGAGTTACAGCTACACATGAGGAGGCTTGCAGAGATCTAACCTGGCTACTCTACTGTTGACCACTCTTGGGCAAGGCCCTCCCTAAACTCTCAGGATCCCACCACCCCTAATTTCATCACTTGGTACTTAGTAAGTGCTACCTTCAAGTTAGTGACCTTCATGATTTTACTGTGGGCTTATTGCATGCCCCATAATATGCTAGTCACTAGTGGCATGGCAGGGGAGATTTCCAGGGGTGCAGTGATAACCTCTTTCATTCAGACTAATAGATCCCAACACACGGAGCATGTTGTGGAAAGAAATACAGAGCCTCCATCCTTTTTTCAGTCAAGAAGACAAAAGCCTAATCCTTTCTTATCAGGGATAGCACAGCACAGGAGGGATCAGGGTAAAGGCAGTCATCTCTAGAGAGACAGAAGTGACAGGAGAGGACTTTATAAAGGGTTGCTCTCTCTGGCTTAAATAAGGTGCTAACATAGCATGTGGGGACGGAGGAGACAGGGAGAGGCTTGTTTGAGTGGATGTGATCACCAATGAAGGAATTGGACATGTAAATAAAAGGGGAATCAAAGGAAAAGCCAGCCAGCACCATGACTTTAGGCTCAGGCAGGTGGCGGTGTACATAAACCTCCTTCCTCTTCAAGAGATTATAAGGTCTGGATATGGCTGGGCCTGGATGCTCTACCACAGACTCCAGTAGGTAGAAAGCCAGGTAAACAAGAAAACCACTACATGCAGCATCATTGGAAACCACATAACTATAAATCCAGGTTCTAAATTCTCTATTCTCACTTCCCATGGAGCTTTCTACCACTGTTTGGAGATGAGCAGGGGGCTCTGACTTGTCTGGCAGTAGTGGGGACTTAGATAATCCGTGCTGAGAAAACTTTGGCCGGCCTAGTTACTTCAGAAGACAGAGGCTTTGCACACAGTGTCAAGGCTAATGTTTCCATACACACTGTTCCTTTGCTTCTACATCCTAGATACTCCTGGGTACTATATTGTTTATGTCACTTAATAAACATCACATATTTCTTTGTGATGCACAGGATTCTTCACATCTTTTCATGTCAGTTGACAGAATAACATAAGGCCAGGGGCATATAACATTTTTGTGTGTGTGTGTGTTTTAACCAGTAAACAAATTGGAACTGAAGAAGTAGTTGAGAGAATAGCCGAAGGGCCACAACTGGGTTGTAGTGAATACAACATATACATAGTACTCTTTCCACTGCATCCCCTGCAAAGCAATCATCCACAGAGGAAAAGGGCCACCAGGTCAGAAGAGCAGTTAGGACCTGGCTGGTGCTTGGTCTCTTAGCTTTAGAAAGTTGGTGATCTGAGGACCAAATCAGTCATCGGAAGGAAATGACTCTATCATCAGACCGAGTCAGCATGGGTTCAAATGGACACAGTGCTTACTGGAGGAGAATAGAAAGGTCTCATCCACACCTCAGCGTTCTCCCCAACATCTGCTAGACTGTACTTTTTTCTTTTAATGAGACCAGCATTTTTATCCATCTCTTAGGATTTGTAAATGTGGGAATGTGCTCAATAATAATACCCATTTAAATTGCAAAATTCCTGCACTGGAGGTTTGATTTTTAAATATTCTTAGACTTGAAATCCTGCTGGCTCACCAAGGAAGGCAATTAATCTCGTTGGCAAATGCGATCATTATGTGTATTTAGAGGTGGGGGGCTTGGGGGGGCAGTTAACAAGAAAGGGGTAAAATATAGTGGAGCACTGCCATTTGTTACGACATTATTAGTTACCAGCAGCCATGCCGCAAAATGTGTTCACCCATAGAATGTCTTATTTTATTTTTTTTATTTTGTCGGAATTTTTCAACATGAGTGGTTTATGAATAATTAAGTATTACAGAGGCAACTATTCAAATCAGCTGGGCTCTGTGTTTATTGTTTTATTTGCATTTATGCAGATAAAAACCATCCCATCTGAGGGCCTATTTGGAAATTTAATACTGGATTTGTGAGCACTGAGGAAATCAATTAATGGAAATTAAATGTTCAAAGTTTCTCAGACTGACAGATGTGATCTCAGGCAGAAGGCACTGGGCGTCCTCACAGGTTGGGGAAGGTGAACAACCCCAGCCCCTAAATTGAATCGCTACCATATAGCAATTAGCTTATTGATTTAATTAAGAATGCCACCTTTTAATTTTCAGGTCATGATGGAAACATTTTCTGACTGAGTAGCTGGGAGAATGTTGAGGGATAGATCTTCAATAAATCAAAACCCAATAAATCAAAACCCAATGTGAAACTGCTCCCGGTGCTGGCTGGTAAACTGACTTGGTACGTGCAGATGATCTGGCAAATATTAAATCTTCTACAAATGGTGAATAAGGTAGAAATAAAAATAGAGTACATCCCGAGCAGAGAATTCTCTCAGATATAACTCAGGGCCAGGATGACCTGCCACCTTCAAGTTGTTAGCCACAAACCACACTCAGCAAGGAGCCAGCTTTGTTTTCTATACTTGGAGCTAAGATTCATGAATATTCTTTCATTTAGCCACACACTTTTGTTCCTCCACAAATGTCTACGCATCTAGCCACATTTTCTACATCTGAAGAACTCACCACCATGTTCCAGGTGAACTTGGCCATCTATGGAAAGGTCCTCAGAGGGAGAGCAAGAGGTTATGGGGAAAGAGCCTGTGACATTTTATAGAGAGAAATGCCAGTTTGCTAGGCTCTTTAGATGTATGTATTTCTATATAAAGATGCCAATTTGCTGCATTCTTTAGATACAATTGAAGTGTTGTGTCCAAACAAATCCTTTATGCTAAACTTCCTTAGGGTAGGAATAGAGCACCTAGGAATATTCATATTCTTCCTCTCTTCCTCCCTCTCCCTTTCCCTCCTTCCCCCCTTTCTCTTTCTCTCTGTTTCCCTCTCTCTCTCCCCTTGTGTGCGTGTGCGTGTGCGTGTGCGTGTGTGTGTGTGTGTGGTGTGTAGGGGTGTTTCATCTTGCCAGATTTTTGTGAAACAATATATGTTTAAATCTGTTTTTCTATTTTTATGAGTATATTATGCACAAAAAGGGAAACAGAAATATCCGCAAACAAGTTCTATTATTTAAAGAAGGGATCTATTGTTGCAGCATCAGGATAATGACTTAGATTTCCAAATACCTCTTTCCTGTGCCAGGCATGAGGACCAGACTCTGGCAAATACCATCTTATCCCAAATCCACCAGTACAGGTGAAGATATGGTTCAGATACTTCTCCTCTTCAGGATGGGAATGATGAGAGGACATGACCTTACTCAGGGGCTTTCAAATAACTACTACAAGTGGGTGGTAACCCCATTGCCATCTGATCACAAGCATGGGTTCTTGGAATGGCCATTGGTCTTGTCCAAGGTGAGACTACAGAGATCTCTGCTAGAGGGATGGTGCTCAGATATTGAGGGTAGCAGCTTGGAAGGGGCATCGGGGCTCAAACCAAACAGTCATGCCCAACTGGCCTCTCTGTATGATACTAAGCTCTACAAAGGAAACATACAAGACTTGAGACATATATCTACTTACTGGCATAGGGTGAGTTGGCAGCTGAGCCATTGAGGAAGGTTGGGGAGCCGCCCAAATTGGACATGGCGGCAGAGCCGTAGCCGTTCATGCTTGTGGTGACAGAGTTATAGTTGGTCTGCTGTGGGGTGGTGCTCGGCACATAGCCATGTGGTGACACACTGCTTGAGTTGCGGGTGAAACCTGAAAAGTGAGGGGACAAACCAGGGGTGAGGGTGGCATTCAGATGGTGCACTCCTGGGAGACCTGAGGTATAAGGGAGGAACATCTCCATTATTGCCCCCTCACTGCAACCGAGAGGGAAAAGAACTGATGATTCATGGGCATGGGCTGGTCGTGCTATCTCTGTGATTAAAATGGGAAGCTAGCAAAGACACATTTCTTAGGAGATCATAAATACTTAGCAGGCCTGTGAGAAGTGGCAATGCAGGGCCTATAAATTATCATTTGGGAGTGGGAATAAATCCCAATCTAAGAGATGTTCCCCCGAGTTAACAGGTCCCTCTTCTCTGGGCAAGAATGATGTGTTGTGGCCTATGAGAACTTTAATTCCATCCCTCTTTGTGATCTGTCACTCATGATTTATGGTGAAAAGTTGGATGTAGAGATGGCTGAATGCATGCATGCATTCTTTCTAGCCCCCTACTAGGTCTCCAGATGTGAAACTAGAAACAAAATCCTATAATAACATTTGATACACACAAGTGAAGAATCTCTGCTTTTAGAAGAAAATAATTGATTTTTTTCTTTTCTTTCTTTTTTCTTTCTCTTCTTTTTTTTAATGGTGGGAGGGGCAAGAGCTTGCCTTTGTCAAGGGGCAGGGGAAATGGAAGACAGGGAAACAGCAGGCTTCTGACCTTGGTTGGTGGCTTGTGATGCCTCGGAGACATTCACAGCCAGTTGTCCACTGAAGGAGTTCACACCCATCATCCCCGCATGGACTGAAGTGTTAGCAAGGGCTGGGAGCTGGTTGTGGTTTCGAGGGACACTGTACAGAGCCTCTGCAATGTCGGCAGCTCTCTTCAGGATAATCTCCTGAAAAGTCAAAGGCACATCTTTGTTAGCTACCCCAACTCATACTTCCCAATAGCCTTTTTGTGCTTCCTCTGACATATTCTATGCTCAGAGCCTTAAGGGGTCAACTGTAGTCCCTTCCGTTCCTTGCGTATCATTGCTCATGAAGCATGAATAGTACATTATTGGGGCCTCATTGTATATTTTAGGAGAAGAAATTAAATCCTTCCTTTCCAGTCAAGATTCATTCTTAAATGGAGCACTTCTCCAGAAAGGCAAATGATTCAATAGAAAAAGAAATAGAAGTTTTGCAAAAGCAAGAAAGTCTGAACAGCCCTGTGACATGTCACATCTCAGATCCTTAGGTTCTTAACACATGATTATTGCTTTCAAAGGCTGTTTTAAAAAATGCTTTCTCACAGAGTAAGGACTCTGAGGTTTGTTTGTTTGTTTGTTTTAATTGAATGAGCAAGCATTTCATTAAGCTAGAGACCTGGAACACTCACCTGGTTGTTGTGGGGCATCCCATACAGGGCTTCAACCAGATCCGCAGCTCTTTTAAGGATCACTTCCTGTCAAGAAAACAAAAATAGATTGTAGGCTTCTGAAGGATAGCAAGTGTCCTTATCTTTCACATGACAGCATCATCATCCTTCTGGCCATCCTTTGCCAAGAGACAGTTGTAAAGCAGTAGCTTGGGGACCCCCTAAAATGGTATTAAGTCACCAATTCATCATTGTTCACATGCACACTTAATTGAGCCGAGAGCCGAACATCAATGGTACTGCAAGATAAAACATATCACTCAATCATCTGCCACAGGCATGTAAAGCACTCTCATATGTTTATTGCCGAATACAATTGCATGGTCATTTACTAGATTGCTATAATCAATGTCATTCAGCACATGGTATGAATCCCTAAAATGTGTTTATTTTGTACTTAATTGCTTATTCCAGAAACGCTGACCTTATCAGATAGGTCATTTTCAAGGAATTTCCAATCAATCAATCTTCAGCCACTAAAGAAGCATGTAGCCTTAAGCTTCTTTTGTTTGTCTGTCTTATGTGGCAGAGACACAGGAAGCTCACATGTGGAAGGAATATGATGTTGATCAAAGACCCTTGCACCAGGATTCTGTTGTCTCTAGAAGCTCCCGCTGTGCCCATGAGTCATAGCCTTGATTTCTTATACTGAAAGTCTTTGCTGTTTCTGCAGTGTTTGTGTTTCTTCTCTCTCGCTCGCCCATTCTTCTAAGTCTATTCTTTAATATTCATTAAAGTTGAAGAAAAAGTGACTACCTCTTCTTACTAAGCTAGCCTTCCACATTGGCTTGCATGGGTCCAGTCAATGGGGACATTCTACAAAAACTCACATCTGGACATGTGTAAGTTGTTCTTGAGATGGGAGGTCAGCAAAGAACCATATCCAAGAATGCGAGGCAGAAAGGTGACTTATCAGAAGATCTGTTTACTGTAGTCCAGTGTGGGTAAAGGTGCAAATGGAAGTACAGCTTGAAAATCAGATGCCTCAGAACCCAAATGGGAAGGCACTGCTGTTCAATTTTCATTCACTCCAGACACTGATCAGAAAATAGGGCTATAATTGCATTCATTTCGCTGTCGCTGTGGCCTCTTCAAAAATCCTCGAACAACTCTTTAAATGACAAGCTTTTAGATATATATTAGCATTTTTCAATTTGAAATTCTCCACAATATAAGATAAAACAGTTGTCATACCGAAGTAACTACTTACCACATATATAATATCTTAATTTCAAAATGAGATAGAGGAGGAGTTTCCAATTCTTGATAAACATTGATGCTTGCCTTAAGAAGCACCCTCCCCTTTCTAAAAACAACTCAGTCATTTTTTTCATGTAGGGGATAGAAATGTGCAATATAATCAATGGAATTGGAGCCAATGTATCGAAAATGAATTCTTGACTTTTTAATGCAAGCTATAAGATAATTCACCACCTTTTGTTTGCAGGAGTATCTGTCCACGGCAGTTAATAATTGACCAGGGCACAGGCACACTAAACCCTATCCCCAGCTCAAATTCAGCTAAGCTAGTGCTGCTTCCACCAAAACCCTGTGGCTTTTCCTGGCTCTGGGGAAAGACTAAAACAAAACAGTATTGACTTAATTCATTTATTAAAAGATTCACCATCTCTGGGTCTATGGTCACATGTATCTATCTCCAAACGGGTATTTATGGCGATGTTTGGGCTCTACTAGGAAGGCATTTCTCTTCACATTTTTTTTTTGAAGAAAAAAAAAATACAGATCTCTTGTTTGTCAAGCTCATGATGTAGTCCATAAAGAAAGTGATGCTTTTCAGGTCTGTGACACTGTAAGTGGAGGTTGTCGCCACCCTTCTTATTTCCATTAATTGCACAAAATCGGGGAGTTCAGAAGGAATGCCAAAATCTTAGAAGATCTTATAAATCTGAAAATCTGCATTTTTTGATGACCAAGTGTTTCAGTGCAATGCCCTACCTGATAGCTTTTTTTCGGTATCAGAAGCTGGTTACCATTTAACCATCTGAATATGAAGCACATAGATTTCTCTCCCTGCTCCCAGTCTGACAATGGATCCTTTTAATCCTTGGTTTCACTGTTTTTGATTCATGATGGTGCAGCTTGTTCTTCCAGCCCAGCACATGGTCACAGGCATGGTAACAGCATAATATCACTTCAAGCCATCATCTGAATTTCAGGGAGAATGAGCCTGATTTCTTGTCCAGAAAACTATGTCCTTAAATGATAACTCACTCATCTAAAAATGTCCTTCACTGCAGTGACAAACTAGGGGTTTTAGGGAGACCCATATTTGGCTTAGCCCTGCCAATGTGATTAGGCTTCTGTTAGTTATTTGTGCAAATAGGAAGGAAGAAAGACATTCTCGGGCCCTCCGTGAGTTAGTGCCACAGACCTGCAAGGGGCTCGGATTTCGGTGACCAGAAAATTGCTCTCACCTCCATGTCATTACGTTCCCAGTGAACTAGCCCCCAAGCGTGTTTGTGTTGGGGATCTAATATATTGCCTTTCAATCAGAGCTGAGAGCCACTGAACACAGAGACAGAACATGACGAGCAGGTCAGGAAAGCAATAAAGATTTTACAGAGCTGTCCAAGGTGCTAAATTTACTCAATAATGGGTTTGGCACCATAGTGTTAACCTCTCATTTACTACCAGTTTGAGGGACTAAATTGAAGTAGCTGACTTCATTTACCTTGAAATGTATATTTTATGACATTATGTAAGGAGATTGAAAGGGCACTGCAGTTTTAACAATTTAAAGGCTAAAGCATGTTTAAGATGAAACTTGAATATTTATTGTATATTGCACTTAAAGTATATAGAATGTTAAAATGTATTGATTAAATTTGTAAAAGGCATTATAAAAATGACAGGTAGTATAAGAGATGGATGTCTTTTAAAATCAAATTGATAGTGTATGCTGTCTCTTCTGTGGCCACAAGTGTAATTTTTTTGCAGTTTTATATGGTAATTTGAAAAATCTGTAACTTTACATTAGGAAGTGATTGAGCCTAAGATGTTTTTAAGAAAGAAATTTCCCACTAGGGAAAAAAAACTGGATATTTCATATAGTATTTTGTCTTGGAAATTATTCCTTAAGTCCTATTTTGGTGGCATCAAGTGGGAGTATGGTAGACAGAGCCTTCAATTCTAATATTCAATTTCAATGTTTCTCAAAAGAAAAGGTACTTGGCTAGTACTAATATTCAATTTTTCAAGGCATTCATTTGTCAGAGAGATTTTCTCTTCCTTTCTTAATGATAAAATATCCCCCTACTCGTATTTTTAAACATGAGAGTAGAGATTAGAGTCTTCCAAGATAATTAATCCTATACTTGGATTTCAAAACAAAGTCCCATTGGAGAATAAAAAAGACATCCATGAGTATCCTAAATATTGGAAATCTCTAGAGTCTTCTCTAAAGACTTTAATGCTTGTCCTCCAACCAAAATTCTGACTCAGACATGATTTTTCTCTGTATGGCCCTGAAGTTTTAAAGAAACAGTGTGTTTGTTCTTAAAGACAACTTCACATTGATCTGTTTTTCTCTTACAATAACAACGTGTCATCTCTTGTCCTTCAGTGTTCTCAAAGTTACGGTTGTATAAATGGGGGCTTTGGAGTGGGAAGGGACCACATTACTAAACCTACTGGGAGGTAACAGAAGAATTCTAGACTCAAAGAATGGTGGGGTTCCAAGAAAGTTCAAGTGTAATTGCCATGAGCTTAGTTTATGATTTGGGATCACAACAGCTGGATGGGCTGCAAAGAGAGGTCCAGGGTTTTGTTTTGTTTTGTTTTTTTCCTATATTTTAATCCAATCAGGTGGTGAGCAATTTCTAAGCTACTTGTGGCCATAATCATCATCTTTGAGTATCATTGTCCAGCTACTTTGAAGACTTGCTACCCTCCAGGAATTGAGCTTCAGGGTTCTACAAAGGTTACCCATGATGCCTTCATCCTCTGGCTAGTACACTCTAGCCAATCTTCTTTCCCTGTGATATTCGAGAGCTCTTTTCAGTTCAAGTTTAGGCAATCCTCATGAGCCTAGAGGCAAGATGGTGAGCTCTTTCTTCACTATCTCCTTACACAATTCTTCTTTGGAGAAACCACTTACAATATGTCCCACACCCCCAGAGACTGAACTTAGCAATGATGGGGTAGCAATGGCAGAGAAGGTGACAGATGAACATCCAGTCTTCACGCAGAGCCTCTCTGAAGCTATTCTTCATAACACCATTTGGCAAATGAAGAAATGAAGACTCAGACAAGTCAGCTAGTTTTCTAAGAGTATACATAGCTTCTGAGTGGCTGAGCAGAGATTCAAATCTGTTACACATAAAACCTGAGACCTTGACAACTATCCTAATCCACCAGTGACTATTCCAGCTTTACTGATGCTCCTCTGAAAACTAGTGTTGGCCATACCATCCAGACCTGCATAGAGTATATGCCATAAGTTATTTTGCTCTGGTCTGAAAGGCGTATGCCTTCATTGTCCACTGCTAGAAGCTATATAATACACAATAGACTTTTTGAGGCCCAGGGCTCATCGAATTCGCTTTCTAAGCACCCAAAACAATGTCCAGTAAAATCCAGCCCCAGAGAAAATCCCTGGAGAAGAGTCCACTACTAGATTTCATTACCGATCTTCTCAAAGTACACATCGAATTCACATTAATACACCAGTGATACGCTTACTGAAATTCATAAAAGCACAAGTGTGGAGTTTGGTATTCCATATGCTGAGTTTCTTAATCCAAAGTGTAAATTCCCAAAGGTTGAGTTTCGATCACTGTATTTTCTTAACATCACTTTTTTTCCTGTGAATTTGCTCTTTTATGCCTGCCAGCTTGTACTTACATTCTTAGTGTTGTGGTTAATAGAATAACTCATATTAGGACAATTATCTCAGGTAGTAGGCATCTAGCAACATGAGTCTGGTCTTAGTACACATCAGCCTGTTATGAGCTCTACTCTCAAGCCCTTAGAAAATAACATGTTTCTTTGCACATTCATAGATGGTCACCATACTGACCTGGAATGTCACCTCAAATATGCAGACACAGCCAGCTCATCCTTCCCTTCATTTCATGACAGTAAAATCTCTAGCGATTATTCTCCCATCCATGGGAATCTTCTCTTTATCATTTGGCCTCAAAGGTATAGCTAATAACCCAAAGACGAAGGCTATGCAACTATAGACATACTCACTTGCAATTGTAACTCAACATTTTGAGTCATATAAATCATCAACGGGAGGGGAGATGGCCTGAACTTACTTTCCTTCATGGCACATATAAGCCAACTTCCTCAGCTAAGGCATAGCCACTCATTAACACAGATGTTTTTAGGTTTCTAAATTAGATTTTGAGATTCTGGGAACTCATAAGGGATGCATTGATCACTGTGGAGGACAACCTATGCCACCTCTTACACTACCCCAGCCAGGAGATTAACATTTTGGAGGAAGGCAGAAGACAACAGAAGAGAAACATGACACACTTCAATGACAAAATCAAATTGATTAAAGTGATTCCTGAAGAAAACACCCAATAATTTCCTATCACCTCACATCCTTCTGACACCCCTTAATACCAATTCCCTTTCTTTTATCAGGGAACTCGGAGTGCAGTGGGCCAGGTACCAGCAATATAAAATGAAACAGAGTAGTGGGATCACTCCTGCCTTGGAACTGATCAGCATCTATTAAGGAAATCAGCACTGACTGCCGAGTTTATAGTGGGGCCCAGATTTTGCCCAGCTCACTAGATTTGTGGGTGCTGGCTCCTTCTCTTCTTGCTTCAGAGAGCCCGGGTGACATTACTGATTCCAAAGCCCCATCACTGAAAAAGCTGATTACAAGTTTTCAGAATCCTTTTCCCCACCATGCTGCATGCAGCAGGCTATAAACAGCAGTTGTATCGAGATGGGTTTCTTTGGAGGAGAGGTTTATATCCTAACTTCCTCTAGGTTTATTCGGCCAAATGGAAAATTCCATAATGGGAGACTCTGCATTCTAAAAATTCAGAATAATGAGGCCAGTGAGGAGACGGGTGAGACAGACCAAAACAACACTTGGGCACTGCTCAGCTCCCTCTCCTCAGAGAGACATTCCCCACAGTTTTTCATTTTTCTTGCAATATGAAACTTCTTGAAAGAGAGTTTCCCGCACATCATTAGAAGCCCTTGGTGTCACACTTTAACACTCTTCACTCAGAAGCCCTGTGACTGCAAAGAGTCACTTACATTTAGTGTGGATATAATTAAGCATGTTTCTGTTGAAAGGGGCACTCTCATTATGGCTAAGGACCACTTTAGAGTAAATTGAAATGGAAAGGAATAGCACAGAGGAGGTGGAGGTAGCAAGTGGATATTTCCAGGGACGCATAAAATGCCAAATGTGTAACAATTAGATTTTACAGCTCTGTACTCTAAAGACTTCAGAGTGTTTTATTATATAAGGAGGCTCAGCTGGGGCTGGGGTGATGGCTCAGTCAGGAAAGAGCTTGCTTCACCAGCATGAGGACCCCGGTTCAATCCCTAAGCTCTACATAAGCCAGGTGGAGTTGTGTGTGCTTTCAACCCCAATGTTTGGAAAGCAGAGAAGAATAGATCCTTGGGGCTCTCTGGTCAACCAGCAAGGCTAACTGGGGAGCGGGGAATTCAATGAGGGACTTTGTCTGAAAACTAAAAAACACTTGGAAAGTGAAGAAGACACCTATCAGCGACTTTTGGCCTTCATATGTAACACGTATATGTGCAACAACACACACACACACAATTTGTCTTCCAAATAAACACATATGTGCATACATACATACATATATACATACATACATACTCACCTGAACCTATGGCTACCCTGCAGAATACTTTGGTGTGTGGTTTATCATCTTAAAAAGCAATACAATTCAAATTCCAAAATCTGTTTCCATTTGGATAATAAAACCATTAAATATTTTTTAAAATTTATGTGGTGTGTGTGTATGTGATCCTCTGGTGTGGTTGTGCACTACCTGCTGTCAGTGCTGAGAATCAAACTTTGGCCCTCTGGAAGAGTCACAGACATTCTTAACCATTGTACCATCTCTCAAGTCTCCAAAGTGTTATGTATTTTTAAAACAGCCTACTGTTACTACTATCAGTATCCAAGCATCCTAGTGTAGAGAACACACAGGAAAGACTAGTGAGTCTATCTTGGATCTTTGTTGAGTTTGTGTTCATTTTAGATGGTAGCTTTCCTACTTCCCAAATGTCTTATGTGTTGTCGCCCAGTGGGGCTGGAGATATACCAGAAAGCTTGTTTGTTACAATCAGGGGTGTAGGAGCCTTCTGAATGATGTGAGATTAAAATCTGTTGTAAGCTAACATGTCTGGATCCACGTAAGACATCCTAACTTACATGATTGACTTTTACAGTGGAAAGAAAAAGGCTGTTTTCAAGCAGCCGTTATTGCCTCAATGGGGGAAAAATCAATGAAACTGAAATGAACAAGAGATTTTGTCTGAGCTGCAGTTAATACCACTGAAGAGCTATGGATATTAAAAGGTCAACAAATAAATTAGCCAGAGTGTTATGAAATGAATGATTTGGCTTATAATTTTATTGAGTGAAAATTGTTCCCTGCCTATTAGACCAGGTAATTTTTATCTGGTGCCTCAATGACTGTTCCATAAGCAATAATATAGTTGTAAGAGCTGCTGGTTCGATCGTGTGACCTCTGAGAAGCTGGCCAGGACAGCCGACTTCCCGATGATGGATAACGTAGCTTGGTCTCCAGGAGGTGCCAGGCCTCCCTTCCTGCAAGGGAATCTCATAAAAGAAACATTACAACTTGATTCATTTTACCAAAATGTTCGACTTTTCGGGTGTCAGCAGTTACGTGTAAATTGTGAAACCAGGCATTCCTGGGAAGAGTCACAACAATGGTTTTCCCTCCTCTATCTCTCTCTTTTTTTGGTCTCTATGCTTTCTCTTCTAAATGGTGTCATGGTAATTGGTGAATGGAAGCCTGGGGTGCTTCCTGCCACACATACAGGGAAGAATGGTATCTGTGCCCTTGTGGATGTGACCCGCTCTGAGGTACAAAGCTGAACCCAGCAACCCCTAGCTGCCTCTTCTCATTGCGATTCATTGTGCTGGTTTAAGACCAGCGCTCTGGGTTAGGTCCTGCCGAGTGGCCTTGGAAATCGACTTTCTGATCAGGATAAAAGGCTCTGCTGAAAGAGAAAACTCTGGACAGAGATGCCTTTTTCAGGGGTAGGTTGTAAAGTGAGCACACGAAACAAAAGCTGCCTAGAGTCAAAATTACCCTTGAAAATCTTTTAAGTCACCTTTAAGTCACCAAGGCTGAGGCTTTTAGAGACACACACACACAAAAGCCAAATATTATTTCTGTCTCTCTTTGTCTTTGGACCCTGGCTTCCTTCCCCTTAGGGTAAGATGAAATTAATATGGAGCTTAAGAAAAGACCTTGGAATGTGAGCAAATGATATGCTTGTCACATGTATGTGGATGTGTGTGCAAAATGCATGTGTGTTTACATTTATGTTAAACTAAAGTGGTGGATAAAAATACTATTCACTTCGGCTTTGTAAAGTTATTGAACAATGCTGGCTATTACATGTATATCTGGGTGAGTCATATCTGTGAATTATACTTCCCAAGGTTTAAGGGATAGTCTTGAGTACAATCTGCAGTCAAAATCCAGTGCCTTGGGGTAGAAATGTGGCTCACTGTGTAGAGTTCTTGTTTAGCATGCATAAAGCCTTGGGTTTGGACTTCGTCAGTGCATATAACTGGGCACAATGGTATATATCTGTAATCTCAGAATTCAGAGGCAAACACAGGAAGATCAGAAATTAAAGACCATTTTTGGCTATATAGTAAATTTGAGGCCAGCCTGGGATATATGATACCCTGTTTCCAGAAAATTGAAAATAAATAAATAAAATAAGCAGAAAAAAAATCCAGCAGTTTGTAAGGTAGAGACATGGCTTTACGATTAAGAGTGGGTACTGCTCGTGCAAAAGACTGGATTTCAGTTTCCAGGAACCTTCTCAATAACTCTAGCTCCAGGAGATCTGATACCTCTAGCCTTTATAGGCATCTGTATTAACTTGGATACACACATGCACACATGCACATATGAAAGGATGTACATGCATATGTGCACGTGCATACACACACACACACACACACACACACAGTTTCTCTAGACTGCTGGGAACTCAGTACTTGTTACTCCAATGCTTAACTGCAATGTTACTCAGGGCTGAAGATGGTGAAGAAGAATTCTAAGCTTGCCTGTGCTCCTATGGTTTGAGCCTTGAAGAGGATCCCTCATGGCTGGAAGATAAACATGGCTTTACCCCCTCCTCTTCCCTTTCTAATACAGGATGTGTGTGTGAGGTAGCTTAAACTAAATTTCCCTCTTCAAGAGCTCAGTGGTCAAAGAGCACCTGAGAGAGTTCTAGGGTTCTGCTGATGGGTGACTCTGTGAGCCCAAACACAGGCTCAACAGCCAAATGCCAGGAAGACTCTCTTTGGATTCTCTGTGTGGGCCTCTAATTCTTGCTACCATTTTCACCTAGCTCAGCCATTTGTGAGCTAACCTTAGTGAATGCCACCACATCTCTCCTCCAACCGAGTTGAGGGATTTTAAAACTGGCGTGCAAACTCGCCTCTCGATTTAGAATTCCATTTAATACCTTTGCATAGCCTGTGCTCAGGGACTCAGGCACTAGATCTGAAGTTCAATGGGCTTGGCTCAAATCCACACTGTGCTACTTATAAGTCATGTGAACGCATGCCTCTGTTTCCTTGTCTATAAAACAGGGCAATGCCGGCACTTGCTCCAGTCAGTTATACATACTGAGTGCCTACCAAGCACTCACCAATAATATTGACAATCCCTGCTTCTTTTATCGAGCATTTTGGCAAAGTCTGCACATTCTTGTACTCGACGGTGTTGTGACTGAGATGGATTCATGTCTGTAAAAAAACACTGAAAGCAATTGTGAATGGGCCAATGTTACTAGGTGGGAAACCTCTGCTCCCAGGCTGCATAAGCTGCCATAGGAAGCCTCTGCTTTGTAACTGCATAAGCTACTGCCTGACCACCACTACATTACTTTTCTCTCGGGCTCTGCCGGCTCATCCTTAAAAGGATATACACCAGTATGAAGCAGAAAATTCGATTGCAAAATAAGACGGCAAAAGATAAAAAATCACCTAAACAAGTAAAACTATTATTTTGTGAGGCTCCTATGACTTATTGGTGAAGCTACAAGTATATATATATATATATGTGTGTGTGTGTGTGTGTGTGTGTGTGTGTGTGTGTGTGTATATATATATATATATATATATATATATATATATATATATATATAT